>NC_088917.1:4555454-4858484 GCF_963576675.1 Euphorbia lathyris | reverse complement strand
ATATAAAACTTTTTAGGGTTAATACACATATTTGTCCCTATGTTTTCGCGGAAAAACAGATTTACCCTTAAATCAAATAAACCCACAAAACTATCCCTGAATTTTCCATAAACCTGCAATTATACCCTAATCTGACGGAGCTGCTAAACGGCGATGACATCAAACCTTCTTGTCTCCAAAAAAATTGGACGACGACAATCAAAATTCATTTGGTTTCTTATTGTTTTCTATTGCTATTGCTTTTGGATTAATTAGGAGGTTTAGACGCCATTTTATTAGGTTGATTGAGTGTTTATGAAAATGAATTTTGACCAATCTGTTCTTCTAACTTGCTTTTAATCGAAATTGAATGTGCATATTTTTTGTTTGTGATTGGTTGTTCTTTTCTGAAGTTTTTCTGGAGATAAGAAGGTTTGATGTCATCGCCGTTTAGCAGCTCCGTCAGATTAGGATATAATTGCAGGTTTATGGAAAATTTAGGGATAGTTTTGTGGGTTTATTTGATTTAAGGGCAAATCTGTTTTTCCGAGAAAACACAAGGGCAAATATGTGTATTAACCCAACTTTTTATTTTTGTTTGTATAATTCTTACCTTTTCTTTTTATTTGGCACTCAACAATATTATGTTTATTTCACCCTACAGCACACATTGAAAAGCCATTAGAAATTAAATTTCTACTGCAACTATTAAAAATTCTTATATTTTTATTTAACACGTTATATTTAATTCTCATATTTTAATAATATATTATTTATTCATTAATTTTTATTCTATTCAACAGTTTAGTTTCTTACAGGGAGACTATCTATTTAATAATTCAAATATTTGAAGGACTTAATGGTTGAACAAAAATTAAATATTAAATAATATATTATTAAAATGCGAAAACTGAGACTGTGGGGCAGGTAAAAACATTGAAACTAATAAATTATTTATCCATAAAAACGTAAAACAAGCACACATAAACTTAAATAAAAGTATTTGATAAAGTAATAAAAAAAACTAAATCTATGTAAGAAATAAAATATAACACACTCATCCATTCTGAATTATATATCGTTTAAGGTAGTGGAAAAAATTCTAAATTATAAGTCGTTATTTTTTCAATTTTAGTTTTGCTAAAAATTCTCCATTTGACTCTACAAGAAAGAGTACACAAAATTTATAAGACTATTACATGAGAATAAAGAAAAGATTACGGCACTCCAAATTTTGTTTATTTTAATTGTATTTAATTAAAGGGAAAGTATAAAAATAAAGATTGTGGTTACACCTGTTTTCGATCGGCACCCTTGTGGTTTAAAAATTTACAAAATGATACATTGAAGTTCATTCCGTTAGCAAACACAGACCAAATTGACTAGTGGTGTTAAAAAAAAAATCAAAATTCAAAAGAAAAAGAGTTAATTTTGTTCTTATATTTATTTATTTTATAAATTAATTCCCCTTATTATCTATTTATCATAAACAAACTCCAAAATAAAAAATAAAAATCAATTGCACCATCTTCTCTATTTTTCTTTAATTTCTTATTTTTCTTTTACTTTCTCTCTCTTCTCTTTATTATTCTTCAGCTGTACATATACACGTCCTTGGGAAAACACCAAATTAACTCTTGTTCTATTCAACCATTTTTTAAAAGGCCTAATACATAAATAACCTTATGAACTTGTCCAAATGTTGCAACCCTCCCCACCCCAACCCCCACGCGCGAACTTTCAATTGTAACAACTTACCTCTCAAACTTGTCCAATTGTAAAATATAACCACAAATTGGTGATATGGACTGCAATTGAAGAAACACATGAAATACAAAAGCTGCAACGCTCGTGGAGTGTGATAATCAGATCTTTGGCGTGATACGGATCCGGGGAAACGTTTTTACGGTTGCTTCAAGTACGGGGTAAAAAAATTTCCAATTTTGGGTTATGTTTTACAATTGGACAAGTTTAAGGGGGTAAGGTGTTACAATTGAAAGTTGGAGGGGGCAGTTGCAACATTTGAACAAGTTCAGGAGGCTATTTATGTATTAGGCCTTTTTAAAATAAATAAATATAAGGACAAAATTAATTATTTTTCCTTTGACTGTTGACTTTTTTTTAACACCGTTAGTTAATTTGGCATGTGTTTGCTAACGGAATGAACCTCAATGTAGCATTTTGTAAATTTTAAACCACAAAAATGTGATCGAAAACAGGTGTAACCATAAAGTTTATTTTTGTACTTTTCTCTTTAATTAATGAGTGAATATTGTATGAGATTTAATCATTAAAGATGAGATATATAAAATAGTATTATCTTTTTAAACCTTATTTAATAACTTCTTAATTTATAAAATTTTATTTTAAACGATGTATAATTCGTATAATTCACAATGGAGAGGATATAAAATAAAAGTGGCTATGCTTGAACTTTTAAAGCAAATTTTAAACTCAACTTACTTTCTATTTTCTATACAGGCTTGAACCGAGCCGGGCCAAATGTTAAATAAGTATATCCAAACTCAACCTACAAAGAGCGGGTTTTGACAGGCTAATGGGCCTTTTTAATAGGTCTACTAAAATTACACATTAAAATCTAAAATCTTTACCATCCACGTTTTTTCAACTCTCTCAAAATTGAATCTATTCCAAACATATATGCCATGGTTCCTTACTTCGACAGGGTACAAATATCTAAATTTGACATTTTTCGATACCTTTTCGGATCTATTACTGATACTAAGTAGCAGTCAAAAATTTGTATTCATTTTTCATGATATTATGCATGGATCAGATATTTCATGGCGAATTCTTCAGACATTCAACTATGATTAACTGATGAATTCCAATTCAAATCCATTCAACAATGACATGTAATTAAAATATGATGTGTTCCCACCACACCCGTATCTCTTATCTTTTGAAAATGCCATTTACCATACCCATACTCGTACCTTGCTTCCCAACTCTTATCCAAGACTGTTAAATATGAAACTACATAATAATCTCACTACATATATAATCGCCTCATGAAAGATATAACAAGAAAGTCTGAAATCAATCTCAGATACTTGCAACAAAAAAAGTCCTATTGCTGTACAAACTGAATCGGTGACACGTTTTCCAATTCGCTATCTGTTATGATCCCGATCAATTGTACCGTACCAATAAAAATGTAACTATTGTAAACGTTTTTTCTTTACATCAATCATTTCCAGTGTAATATTACGCGTTTCATTTTCCATTGGTCCGTTTGTTACACCCGATCCATTGTAGAGCATGTCGGTATGTGTCCCGAGTCAACAGTTGGAAGTTACTAGATCCTATTCTGATAAAGGTTTGTACAATGGAATATCAAGCTGCTGCTGAAATAGAGAAGCATTAGCTGGGGCTGCTGATATTCTGAGATATTTGCTGAACAGCTCGAGGCAGATTCAATACAATCTCTGCATAAGCTGAGATAGAAATACATAACCAGTAGCAAGTCAATGTAAAGATTGTGTTCATATCTTGCTAAAATAGATCGACACGAGTTAAAATGGACAAGTAATCGGATAATCGTGTTATGTAATATATATTCAACATCTATGTTGCACGGAAACGGATACCGGAAAACTTTATTTCTAAGAAAAATTAGTTAGGAAATGGAAAAGAAACGAACACGAAACACGGAAACGCTAATAAAAAAGAGTTTCCGTGCAACATAGTTCAACATGATTATATAGGGTAAATTACACTCATGGTCATGCAACTTTGCTTTTAACATTGTGGTCACTCTAACTTCAAAACCTAACATGAGGGCTTAATACATCCTGCGCCCCTTGACTTGTCCCAAAACACCAACCGACCCCTCAACTTTAAAAATGTTCTATTCACCGGTATACTTGCTTAAAGTGAGCAATTGAGCTTAAATTGTACACATTTCAACTTTTCCAAAATCCCCCCTTACTCCGCCACGTGGATTTTAAGGGGTTAACTATTCAATTTAAGCAAGTATAGAGGGTCCATAGAACATTTTTAAAGTTTAGGGGTCAGTTGGCGTTTTGGGACAAGTTGAGGGGGGAGCATGATGTATTACATCAAGCATAACACAAGAGTCACTCAACTTTACATTTATTAACGTAAAAGTCACTCAACCTTACCCACAGGATAAGAGCCAAATTTGATGCTAACATTTTTTAGGAAGTGCAGATTTAGCCCCAGTGTACAATTTGAAAAGGCTAGTTTGACTGTTATTTACACTTACTCCACCCTTTTTCAACAACTCTCTCAAAATGGAATAGATTCCTTTTTCAACAACTCTCTCAAAATGGAATCTATTCCAAACATATATGTCATGGTTCCTTACTTCGACAAGATACAAAAATCTAAATTTGATATTTTTCGATACCTTTTCGAACCTATTACCGATACTAAGTAGCAGTCAAAAATTTATATCCATTTTTCATGATATTATGCATAGATCAGATATATCATGGTGAATTCTTCAGAGACATTCGACTATGATTAACTGATGAATTCCGATTCAAACCCATTCAACAATAACATGTAATTAAAATATGACGTTTTCCCACCACACCGGTATCTCTTATTTTTTGAAAATGTCATTTATCGTACCCATACCCATACTCGTACCGTGCTTCCCAACTCTTATCCAAGACTGTTGAGTATGAAACTACATAATAATCTCACTGCATATAATAATCGTGTCATGAAAGATATAACGAGAAAGTCTGAAATCAATCTCAGATACTTGCAAAAAGAGAAGTCCTATTGCTGTACAAACTGAACCGGTGACACATTTTTCCAATTCGCTCTATTATGATCCCGATCAATTGTACCGTACCAATAAAAATGTAACGATTGTAATCTTTTTTTCTTTACATCAATCATTTCCAGTGTAATAGTACGCATTTCATTTTCCATTGGTCGGTTCGTTACACCCGGTACATAATAGAACTCGTCGGTACGTGTCCCGAGTCGACAGTTGGAATTTACTAGATCCTATTCTGCTAAAGGTTTGTACAATGGAATATCAAGCTGCTGCTGAAATAGAGAAGCATTAGCCAGGGCTGCTGATATTCTGAGATATTTGCTGAACAGCTCGTGGAAGATTCAATACAATCTCAGCATAAGCTGAAATAGAAACACATACCAGAAATAAGTCAATAAAAAGTTGTGCTAATAGATCAATTGAGGGTGTCAAAACCGGTAATCGGATAATCGTGGTACGTGATATATATGTGGATAAAATAATTTATTAATCCTCTCTTTTTTTATTTAACACGCTGTTTAGTTCCTCTATTTTGACAAACACATTGTAAGGTCTCTATCCTTTTGTCACTGTTAACTTTTTGATAAAATCGCTATATTCAGCAAAGACAAGCAAACAAAAAATAAAATAACAGAGTAACATGATCATTTTGTATCGCAACTATATTGAGAGCTAAGATATGTTTAGTTAAAAATCTAAAAAAGATAAACAAAAGGACCAAAGGGTTAAGGGTGACAAAAGATAGGGACCGTATGATGTTTTTTTCAAAATAAGGGGACAAAACAGTGTGTTACATAAAAATATGAGACTGATAAATTATTTACCATATATATTCAACATGATTATATAAGGTAAATTACACTCATGGCCACACAACTCCTCTTTTTAACAATGTGGTTACTCAACTTCAAAACCTAACATAAGAGTCACTCAACTTTGCATTTATTCAACATAAAAGTCACCCAACCTAACCACAGGATAAGAGGCAAATTTGACCCTAACATTTTTGAAGAAGTGCAGATTTGGCCCTAACACACGCAATGGTACGACACTAACATTTCCAAGCAAGATCAGTCTTAGCAGTAAGGTACTGAAAATTTGAAGGGCTGGTTTGGCTCTTATTTAACTGTCACATCAGACTTTCAAAAAGAAGTTTGTCGATAAACTGAAACAATTTCATATATTTTGTTGTTTATTAATAACAAAGTAAACATTACAGACTCTAATAAAAAAAATTGTGATTAACTTATATGTGGCGGAGTCAGTTGGTATCATTTTAACAGTTTTTTTGTAATTGTGACTGAAAGGTCACGAGTTCGAGTCTTAGGAGCGGCCTCTTGCCAAAAATTTGGCAGGGGAAGGCTTGCCCCCAGTACATCCTTGTGGTAGGACCCCTCCCCGGACCCTCGCTTAAGCGGGAACGCGTAGTGCACCGGGCCGCCCTTTTATGTCCATAACACACTAAATATCTTAAGATATAATTGATATTTGGAAGGTCCAATGTAATAGTTAAATGTCAGTCAAACCAGTCTTTTCAAATTTTCGATAACGTAGGGCTAAAATTGATTTGCTTGTAAACATTAGGGTTAAATTTGTATCATTTTATATGTTAGGACTAAATCTGCACTTCCCCCTAAAACATTCGAGTCAAATTTGGCCCTTATCCCTAAATCTTCCATATCAACTTCATACTAAAAAATGGAAGTAGCACAACGAGCAATCAAATGAGTCAATGGGTGTAATTTACCCTGATTATATATGATATAAATGACATAAATAATAATCATGTCAACCCATCGTGTCAAACAGGTTGTCTATGTAAATTGTATAAAAAATCTAGCCCTAAGATCTATAACCTTAACAACATAGTTTTATTGGAATACAGATTATTCGGCAAAAGCCAAGTTTAAATTTCCTTAACAAGGTCCGCAACTTTGGTTTGGCCTTAGTCGAACCCTGTACTTGATATTTTGTGATAATCTAGCCCTTGTCTCCCGTTTTTGTTAACCGGCGCACCTAGTTGGGTGCTAGCTTATCAAAGATTGCAAGTACAAGGATTACTTAAGGACAAATCATAGGGATTTATTAAAAAATTCAGGTAAATACAGGGGCTAAAAAATTGCTTTTACCCTTTTCTAATACATTCCGTCAGTATTTTTGTCGGCATTTATTTAAAAAGGGGTAAAATTGAGCTAACGTTTCTATCATGGGAGTAAAACTGTGTTATTTTGTATGATAAGAGTAAAACTGATTTCACCCCAATAAATTCGGGACCCGTATCCATTTAATGTTTAAGAAAAGCTGTACTTCGAGAAAAGAAAGTAAGAAACCTTCTGGTAGACTCATGGCTTGTAGAGCTTCCTCAGCGTAAGAAAGACGAGCAGGACCATGGTGACTTCCTAAAGCTCCACTTTTCTTTGATTGATTGAGTGGCCATGCAACCACTTTAACTCGAGTTGGAAGTACAGAGATCAGTTCCGCATATCTAAGACTCACTGTCACCTTGCTGCCACAACAAATGATACAGTGAAAATGTCGGCATATCATTCACAATTACATACGAAACATACTTAAACGTATCCAATACATGAAATACAGTAGTTTATAAACTGTAAAAGGAGCAGCGTATCTAAAATGTACCAACCAATCCATATCATCTAAGACGAATTCAACCATATGGTAAGGAAGGCTATGATACAGCTCTCCGATCTGATTTCCGTACAACTCCTTGATAAGTCGAACCTGCACGTGAATTGGGAAAGGGTTTCAGACAAGTTAATTGCAGCATTTTAGTTGACTGTAAATTTGTACATTGACGGTCACTTAACTAATTAATACTGTTTCGTCATGGTCATAAAACTTCAATTTGTACTAATACAACAACTGAAGTTTGTTTTTGTTTCAGTAAAGTCATATTTGAGATTTCGGCAATTTCAATGACGAAATGCTGAATAGGAATAGGATTAACACGTCAATTCAATGCCACGTGTAAAAAATTATTCCTACATTATTAAATTTTGAGATTTTCAATTCTTTTATTACCGATGCAGTATGTAACATGGATTATCCGAAGGGTCTATTCAGATTTTGATGAGGTTCTGACACAACGTTAACTTGGTTGTTCTAGCTAGGGGTTTACAAACGTTAACTTGGTTGTTCTAACTAGGGGTATAAACAAGCCGAGCCGAGTCAGACCTAGGTAGGCTCGGTATTGGCTCGTTAATATTTCGAGCCGAACCCTCTCGAACCGAGCTTTAACAAAATTAATCATATGCCCATAGAATAAGTAGACAAAAAAAAAAGGCCTTAAAACATACTCCATATGAGTTTAAAAAAAATTATAAAGAAAAACAATCACATTTATGGCCAAGATTCAAGAATAGTAGATGATACTCGTAGTCGGAGAACACAAACTCACACAAAAAAATGAAACAATGAAACATATATTAGTTTGTAATGTATTTTGTTCCTTATCAAAACCTAATTTCTAGCCAAACACCCAAAGGTCTAAGCTTTTTTTTTGTGTCATTTTCTTATGGGTTAAATCTTATTGGAGTTGTGAATTGTGATGAAAATTTTGAAATAATGAAATATATATATATATATATATATAGTAATTAAAAATAATCGAACTTGTTTACGAGCTTTCCAGCCGAACCAGAGGAAGCTCAGACTCAGACTTGTTAGTGCTCGAGCTGATCCGAACTCGAGTTGAGCCCTATTGAACCGAGCTCGAATAGTTTGCGAATTACCAAGGCTCATTGACACCCCTAGTTCTAACCATTCTAATCAGCATTCTGGGATTGAAATTGTAGAATATTTGTCAAACGTTACATTGTTGAAATAAAATTGAACTTCAGTTATTTCATTGGCGTAAATCAAAGTTTTGTGACCCTATCAACACATTAGTAATAGATAAGTCACCGCCTGTGCATTTATCGCGCCTAAAATGTAACGTACCTGTTCCCTTCTATCAACATAAGCTTGCAAAAGTTCTCCAATGTAATCTATAAACCTCTGGAAGGAAACACCATTGAACAGCATTGGGATGACTTATTAACATGGAAGCAAAAACAATTAGAAAAAACAAGCCAGGGCAACCAACCTTACCATAGCATTGGAAGAAAGAAGATCGTTTTCTGCTTCTCGTATAGGCAGGAAAAAAGGAACGGTGTGCTCAAGGACAGTCATCTTTTCAAGAAAAGACTTGCTCTCAAGCACACAATGGTACATCTCACAGGTTTCACCTGCAAAATGACAAACAAACCAATCAGCATTCAATCAGTGGATGCTGTTCATCAGATATGTTGAACGCACACTTCTAGTTAGTAGCGTTTCTGCGTCGTTTCACAAAATACAGAACCCCTGCTTGCAAACTTTCAAACCATGGAACAAAATAATTTTTTTTATTAAAATTCAATATATATAAAATTTAAAAAAGAGATACTTTTAAAACTAAATAGTTATTATTTTTATCAATGTTATAAAACTCAGACCGGATAAGACTGGTCATCTCGACCGGTTAAACAGGGAACCGGCCAGATCTTCGGTCTGAGCTAGACTGATTTGTTGCATTTGCAACAAATCAGACGGAATCGGGATCGGCTGGGAACCGCCCAGTAACCGGTGTGACCCTGGTTTTTTTAATTTGTTTTAATATAACTTTTTGTACTTTTTTTGTAACTAAACCGAAGCAAAAAAAATTAATAATTATAATTTTTGTCTTCTAAAATAATTGCTTATGGGTAAAAAATAATAGACCAAAGAAAAAGTAGGCCGGTCCAAGGGCTCCTATTTTGTTGCGGCACTCGTGTCGCCAACGTTGAACGGCTGCGCCCCTAACCCGGCGGTGATTCGACTCCTTCGGTGCGTGAGATAGTCTTTTCCCTAGTAATTGGTTAAAACTTAACACATCATTCCAAAAATATAATATTTTATTTTTTCTTTCATCCACACCACTTTTGGCAAAAAAAAAAAAATGAAAATGATCCAATGCTAGGCAACTCCAAAAGTTACCACTATAGTCCCACAAATCATTGAATAATATAGTATTTTAATGTTTAATTGTATTTTTTTTATTAAAAAAAGAAGAAAGCAAGGGTGCCAAAGGGGTGTCAAAAATGGCAAAATTGACATAACAAAAGCAAGCAACCCTTGTCGGCAAGACACTCTTCCAAGTACCTCCACCTCACGAAGCACTCTTACAAGTACCCTCCACCTCACGAGGCACTCCCTATTGGAGATGCTCTAAAGGCCCTTTACTTATAAACCAGTGAAAAATCTCTTATTTCCTATGTGGGATGGGGAAGCTTAGTTTGTTTTTATCCTCTTCAGAACCATTTCCAGTGGTTCACTTTGAGCATAAATTTCTCATTCATCACTTGTCCGTTTTGAGTTTATAATATCCCGTTAAAAAGATCTCATAGCATAGAATACGTTGACATATTTCAAATTATTTTAAACTCTATTTATCTGTTATATATTTAAACCTCAAGTTGACAAAAAATAACAAAGCAAGATTATTATTTTAATACAAATTTTGAACATACATTTAGCTATTAGTTAGGTTTCTCCTTTTTTTGTTTATTTATTTTTTTTGTTTGAAAATAATGAGTATGTTAAGTCACCTTGAATTGATTTTTTTTTTTTGTTAAATTTTTTTATATATATAATTTATAAGAATAATTTCAAATTAATTAATTATATATATGAATATTATATATATATAGATATTTAATATATATGAATATTATTTATTTATTATGTCATTCAATCCGATCAACCCGAGTCATCCGGTCCGACCAAGTGACCCCTAACCCAACTATAAATCCAGTTTGATGTCCAATCCGATTCTGATAACCTTGATCTTTATTAATATTATTATTACGAACACATAAATATAATGAAATAATAAATTTTACAATTCAACTTGCCAAGTAAAAGTTTATTTGTTTATGATATTTATCTAAATATAAAACAAAAATAAAAAATTAATGCTAAATATTATTTTAATTATTTAATTTATAATATAAATTTCTATTCTTAAATGGTTAAAAAAACATAATTGAAATGGAAGCTTAGTGGTGAGCATTCGTGTTTATAGCTTAAGATCCAAGGTTTGAATCTCACTTTTGCTAAAATTTACATTTTTTCTTAAAGCAAAGATGGCTGGAGTCTAATTGGACCAAACCGCTTGCCCATCGCTGGGTCAACCAGTTCACGGTTAACCGTACTGGTTTGAGTGAGATTTAAAAACCGAATCACATCCGGCCCGAGTTTTAGTTGAATTGGTCGGTCCGGTTCGGTTCTTAAAACTATGCTTGTAACCTATGAAGCACGGACTCTTCCCAGGGGTCGCCGTGGCCGTGTCGGACTCGCCGGACTCGGGGACTCGGCGGGACACGGCGGTGACATGGGACACGGATGGGACTCGGCAGTGACACGGTAGGGACTCGGCGAAACACGGCGGGGACTCGGGGGGACACGGCGGGAACTCGGCTAATGGTGAAAATATGTAAAAGTTTAGGGTTTTTTTTTAAATCTTTTAAAACCTATGGTTCAATTAGAAAATTTGACAAAAAAAACCTAAACTACATCTAATTCTCACCTGTGTATCGCGATTATAATCTAAAGCTTCTTTCTCTTCCTTTTTCGATTTGTTTTGTGATTTAGCAAGTTTTTTTTATATATTTTATATCTAATATATATATAATTAATTATATAGAATTTGCCGTGTCCCGCCGCACCCGTGTCTCATATTTTCTAAAAATGTCGTTTGCCGTGTCCGCACCCGAGTCGGTGTTTCATAGCTTGTAACACCATTTGGAATCATGGCATAATTATGATAGAGAATATGATAATAGCCGTAAACAGTAATATGGGAATTACGGGACACGTGATTTGGAGCCTTAGTTATGGAAGAGAGTGCTTTAGTTAGTATACAAAGGCATAAGGTGAAAAGGAAAGGATTATGAAGAATTAACTTATCTTTCTATTTCGCTATTTGTTGTGTCATTGGTTTTTGTTTCTATCAAGCTATATCACTAGTACTAAATGATCCCAAGGGAAAATCACTTTAGAATACCTGCAAAAGATGTCTCATATTGAATGCCGATTCGTGCTCCTTCCAACCAACAAATCACCTGTCCCAAATTAAAAAAAAGAAAACATAAATGACTCAGCCAACAAATGAAAGATTCAAGATGTCATGTTTCGTTTTAGCATTTGAATATCATATAGCAAATATTTATCAATATGTAATAAATAGCTAATAAATTTTTTGGATGTTATTGGTATTCAGATTATATTGCTAGGCAAAGAAGTGGAACAAAGAATGGTAAATACAAGTTTGTACTTAAGAATTAGAAGCTCAGGCTCAACTAACCAATCGATGCAACAAATTGAGCCTAACCACTTGACACAACAAACCAAGGGTGGCAATTTCTAACACGACAACACGATTTAAAGAGACAATTCAACGGACATTTGGGATTCAATTGAATTCTTCCTGACTTTTTCAGAATTATCCAGTAGAAATCAAGACAAAAAAAAGTTCTTTTTGAGTCTTCAAATGAGTACCTAGGACGCATTTACCTATCTCCCATTTGTTCAAGTCCCAAGGACTCCTAAAAACACGACAGATTGACACAATTATCATTTTTTTTGCATTTATATAATATGAAACGTAAAGATAATATAACACGATTTTGACATAATAACCAAATTTCCACCTCCACAACAAACTTAGCTGGCATGGGTTGGCCTTCTCAACCACATTATGAGTTTAATTTGCAACCAACCACCTCGCTAATATAAGTTCGCAGACTCATTTTCTTATGTCGGTCTAATAGGAGCAATCACAAATTCTCCTACCTCCATATCAAGCCGAACCTACATTAAGTTCTCAAACCACCTACTTCCACAATTGCATGCACACATATGCATGCTTATGAAAATGAAGGAGAAACAGTTTTCCTTCTCACAGAGTCGGGATTCTTAGTGATTAATTCAAACATAACCATTTTTCTCAAATGCACTCATGTCAAGCAGACATAAAACATGCAACTTTATTTAACTTAGGAAATAATTTTAGCCCAAGTACAATTCACATATAGAATTATTGAATATGTTGCTAAACAAAAATATAATACCTTACTTCCAACTCGGTATGTAATCTTTTCTTCAAAATGCTCAGCTGGCATCAAACTTGAGTCCCCTGACATTGCCTTTCTGTCAGCTTCCATGTGAACCTAATGAAAGCCAAGATTGACATATAGAACATTTGAGCATATGCAATGGAAGCAATATGATTTCCAACAAAGTATTTGGTGAAGACATACCCTCTCCCTTATAGTAGCTAATAGCCCGTCATTCCATTCTTCACCATCTAAATACACCTCTGAGGTAAAATTGGAGAGAAAAAAAATGTTATAAAAACGACAGAATTCTAATCAAAGCAAGTCCGGTACACTTAAACTAGATGTAACAACCAAAAGGAAGTGAGATTTGAAGACAGATAATCTATGCACCGACTTCTACTTGCTACATATAGTACACAAGTACCTCGAGTTTGAGATGCTCGGGCAGCCTCAAATTCTTTCTGTAGTCGCGCATATATCATCTTGTCAGAATCCCTATTGAAATCAATATTACAAAGGTATTAAATCCCCCAAAAAACTTGATGCTCAGGCATACACCAAAATTCTGTGTCTTGCAGTTGATTTGCAATCAATAACTATTTCCAAAAAGATCTATAGCATGTAGCAACATGTTCTCGTATGATGTCCAAACAAACAAGTATCTCAATACATATGGCATATATGATATACCATCTAACTTTACGTTTTAGGTGAGCTTTTGATGCTTTTTTTTTTGTTGGTAAACTACGTGGGGCTAGGCCCCAACAACAAAAGGGAAGACAGGAAAAAGACTATGAAGAAACAACTCTACTGAAACTAACACCACTAATATCTTCAAGCATGAGGCTCATCAAACTCATGATAGCCCAAGGGAGTGGAACCTAGTCAGTTGCTCTATTTCCTTCTTTGTAAGAATGGACTAAGCAAAGTCTCCAATCCTTAACCCGCAAATCTCTACACTTGTTAATCAACCAAGAAAAGGAGTGTGCAGGCGTGGCATTCGCTGTCATAAAGCCCACCACCACGACTGAGTTGAGCTAGCCCTTCCACCAAGCTAAGGCCAAGCCATAATAGAGACCCCAAATTTCCAGCTAACAACGCAGAGCAAATCCCAATATTGACAATAAAACCACCTTTCCAAGAACCAATATTATCCCTAAGGAGACCTCCTGCCACAAAAGCAGTGTTTAATTTGCAATACCCATTTGTATTCAATTTGACCCAACCAGGGTCCAGGGGATGCCAAAAAACCCAAAAAAGAGAGTGCTGTCTGCTGGGTAAAAAATCAGCATCCTGAAAAAGCAAGGAGGAAGTCCTTAGCAAGGTTGAGGATCCCATTTCTGTCGCTGCATACATGACTAGCACTGTCAAAGATCAACTGACTCCTCCCTTTCCATTAATTCCAAGTGCAGGCGGTGAAGATAGTGGACCACAGGATGCCATTAACGCTGCAGATTTTGATAAATCCAGACCTGAAGCGCAGCTGACAAGAAGTGGGTGTGATACCCCGCAGGCACGAGCTCAAGCCAGGCTCGAACGACCATGGAGACAAGCTCTAAGCAAGGGGATTTCGATCCCGTTCAGAACCAAGAATCATTAGAATCATCATCAATGAAAACAACATAAGCAGCAATTTTAAGAATACAGTATGAGGTAGCATAGTCGATAAAACATCCCAACGGCAACCGCATTCCTCCGTGCAGTAAACGAGCGGGCCTATAGAGATCCTCCTTAGAAATCACGCAGGTCGCATAACTGATGAGAGAGCAATCTCCACACCATCTATCTAACCAAAAAATATTGATGCTAATTCTTAATATTCCCAGGGATATTGACTACTTAAGAAATTACTTCTTTCTAAGGCAGAAAAGGTATCAGATGCTCGGATGAGCAGCATTATAATCTAGTTATGAATGTAAATAATATTTAAGAAACTAATCTGATACATCGAGTTTTAAACTTGGAAATGCTTCTTTTCCTTTTGATGAGTACTGAGAAAAGTGATGAAATTACATTTATATAATAGTAGATTTCCCTATATAAAATCAAGACATTTTAAGTTCTCATACTTTTCAACCAACAATAGCATCAACTGAAAACTTCCCACTTCGAAACTGACAATCACTAATGTCTACTGAGCTGTATAACCAAATAAAGTTAAGCCCATGAGGAACAAAAATGATAGTGTAGAGTAAATGCATGTGTGGTTCACAATGAAGAAGAAGGTGAATGATGCATTCACAGTTCAGAACATAGATCTACCTAGCAAGACGATCTGCTAATTCTCCGTGCCTCTTTATAACATTTGCAACTGTCAAGGACAAAAATGAGCTATCAGAAAAGATTTAGAAAATAACAAAACCAGATTAGAACAAATCTAGAGCAAAGAGACATGTAAGAAGCAATAGTAGATACATCTAGCCCGCGTAGTCTCCAGCCGAATATCTTCCTCTTGCATGAAATTCTGTCACACAACAGGACATAAATATTAGGGATGTCAATTTCTAACACGAGAACACATTTTACAAAAACAACCCGATTTTCATTTTGTTGCATTTATATATAATGTGGACGATTATGATACTCAGTTTTGACACACGTTTTGACACCCCCCAATAAATAAAGATCAGCAAAGGGAAGGAAGGAAAATCATAAGCAATTCATGAATTCTGAGAAACAGATAATACTAGTACGCAATTCACACTAGATTAAGTTATGCAATTAGGGATTTCTCTATATAGGAACTAGATATTGATCGAACTTAAACTTTTTTCTAAAACTAAATATCCAGCAATCATTTATATTAAAAAAGGGGAAAATTACAATTACCACTTCTCCCATCACTTGATATGGACGCATTGGATGATATTCGAGTTGCTGCATTTATATATACATAAAAAAAAAGAAAAATCACAACCATCAGTTGATGAATACATAAGCAGAAGCAAAATTGAATACACGGTTAGAACGATTTACACGCATAGAAAGAAATTGAGATGATAATGAAGAATTAGATAACAGAATCGCTAATGAAGGAGAATCAATCAGATAGCGATGGTGAAAATTCATAAAAATGGAAGAAGTGTTACCTTGCGAGGAGAGACAGAGAACGGGTTCTTCTTTTGCCTCTTCCTCAGAAACTCTTCAGCATCATCACTGTCCATTTTGATAGAGCTCTCACGGACTCAGGAATACTCTTCTTCAAACGCTTTGGATCAGAAGAGAGAGAATATAAGGAAATCCCCAAATTCTGATTCTAGGGTTCAATTCTGAGCCCGGTGACCGGTCCGGTTCAATTCGTATAGCATGTGTGTAAATGGAAGAGTAAATTAAAATTAGGGCTAATATATCTCCCCCTCCCAAGTTGTAACCATTTGAATTTTAAAATGTTATAACTTTAACCCTATTGAAAGGTTCGGGCTGGACCGGATTTTTTTTTTTTTAATAAAACATAACTTATTATTAACTTAAATCAGAAGATAAAACATCAAGTATAAACGATGGTGGACAAGCTCACTCACCACCAACAGAACTAGAAGGCTGGACCAGACTTGAATCGGACCTATCAGGCTTTCATGTAAAAATACTCTGTTCAAGCTCAGTGCAGCCTAGCCCAATATTAATTTAGGTGGGCTCGAGTCAGGCTGTGTTCGGACTTAAAAATCAAATCACACTCTCAATCCATATAAACCCACATAAAAATATATGTAAATAAATTTTTTTATAACAATAAAATTTATACTTAAAATTTAATATTTTATATATATAAATTAATAATTAATATTAATAGACGGTCCAGGTTGATTGGTCGGTGCTATTTTTATCAATCCAAAACTCATCCAAAAAAAATAAGTGGACTTTAGCGGACCTAGACCTGGCTGGACCTATGATCAATTTTCATTGTCCAAGTCCGGTCCAGGGGACACGGGCTTGGACGGGACGGGACGGGCGGATACCTAGGCATGTGGACATGTCTATTTGGAACAAATAACCCCTCAAATAAGTTAATCTTTGTGATTTTGAAAGTTTTTTTTATCCTTTTGTTCATATTTTAGTAGATTAGTTAGATGTAATAACTGATATTTTGGACATCCTTTATTTGTGATGTAATATTATGTTGAATGTTTTTTTTAATTTAAGGGCTATTTGTTTCAAATAAATAAAGTGATGGGATTAGTTGTAACGTTTGAAGTTCAGGGATCAGTTGCAGTTTTTGAACAACTTGAGAGGTTGATGATGTATTAAGCCTTAAAATTACATCGATGATTATTGAAGTTTTATATCGGTTTCAAAAAGGTCATTAAACTTTATTTTATTTCAATCAAATTATTCAATTTTTATTTTTATTTCAATAAAACTACTCTAGTCATTTTAGATAGAAAAGATCGTCAAAATAATGGCATGAAAGTTAAATTAAAAATAACTGACTCTTACGACATCATATGACAACTATATGATAATAAAAAAAAATAAAAATTATATGTTTTTATTTAATTCAATTGTTTAAACTATCATATGACACTAAAAATATTTATTTTTTTTATTATTATGTGGCATATATATATGTTCGTGTCAATGTCATCTATCTATATGTATATTATAAAAAAAAATAACGATGGAACTGAGGTGACGCTTCCTTATTTTTTTTTACGAATTAAAAATAATATTGTTAATTGTTGATTTTAATAATCTATACCTATCTTCAAAGCAAGAATCAAATATTGAAGTGGGTTCATGATTTTTTTAGGAATTTCATTTTTCAAATTTTTTTATTTATTTATTTTTATTAGTGTTTTACATTCTCCCTACTCACTGCCCTCAACTAATTCTCTCATATAGGGGAGACAACGGTGCGAGACAGGGATGGTGATGCATTTTCCATTGTGTCCCCAAATATTTACAGGGACCGTTTCAGGAAATCTCATTAAATGATTTGAGGAATTTTTTTCATCTTCATGGATAACGGGGAATCCCCATACCCAATAAACACTATACACAAATTGCACAAGGATTTTTGCAAGGAACCATCATTGATTATGAAGAAATATACTTGGATGCAATCACTTTCAGATATCTAATTAGTTTGGCCGTTTGTAAAAAACTTGACATGCGTCTAATGGATGCTTTCATAACCTATTTATATGGCTCACTTGATAGTGAAATTCATATGAAAATCCCTGAAATAGCTTCAGTGCAGAAGTACTTAGGAAGATTGTTTTCATTCAGCGCGGTGCTTCCCATGTCTTCTAGATTTCTATTCTTTCTCTAAAAACACCATTTTTTGTGGAGTCCTAGATGTAGAGAAATTATGTGAGATGACATGCTCATTGCATAACGATTTGAAAATATGATTTTCAAATTCTGTTCCATTATCACTTATAATGGAGGTTGTAAGCGTTTGTAATCTTTTACAAAGATGATAAAACTTCTCAAATGCTTCATCTTTATATTTCACAAATTATTCCCATGTAAAGTATGAGTAATCATTAATGACTTCTAAATCATATTTCATGCCTCTTAGATTAGTTGGCTGAACAGGCCCGAATAGATCTAGATGCAAATTCTAAAAGTCTAGAGGGGATACAACTCCTTTTAATTTAAAAGAGCTTCTAATTTTCCTCTTTGACATGCACTACAAATATGATCTTTGTTAAAAGGTATTTTTCGTAACCCATTTACAAGATCCTTTTTTGAAAGCTTTGAAATCAAATGCATGCTTGCATGACCTAGTCTATGATGCCATAACCAACTTTCATTATCATATGAGATAAGACATTTATCATAGGTAAAAGACTTAGCATTAAGCATATAAATGTGACTTATTCTAGGTACAAAAAACAAAGTCTTACTACTTTCGGAGTCTTGAATCTCACATCTTTTTTAGTCAAAAATAATTTTTCTCTTCTTATCTTATCGGACAATTGTCTCACACTAAGAAGTTTATACTTTAGGCCTTTGATTAAATGAAACTTATTCAAAGCATGGATTGACTGTAATTTTTCCTTTACCTGTGATGTCCTTCGTTCTTATCCTTGAATCTCATTGTACCCTTTAAACTCGTTTAAGTTTAGTGAACTTGTTTTTGTTACAAGTCATATGTTTTGAAAAAGCACTATCAATATACCAACTTGATGTTTTAAGCATGCTATTTAGACATACCTACAAAACAGTTTAATAAGATTTAAGTGCCCAACTTATTTTGGTTCATTTGGGGTTAGTGTCATTTGATTTGTTTCACTTTGAAACTCGGTCATTTTTCCTTTATAGATTGTATCTACATGTTTAAATAATAAGACCGTCATGATTACGACCACCATTATTACAATAAAAACATGTAGTTTTGTTTTTTTTATTCAAGGATAGCTAGAAAAAGAATGCAGTTTAATATTTGTTCTTATGTATTGATACATTCAATATGCTTTAACTTGATTCTTGATAACCAATACCAAATTTATTATAGGAGTTCTTCTAAGATTTAACGTTTGATTAAGCATATTATCCCATTGAGTAAATCTTTTAAAGCTCAATTTCCACAATTCACACTTTTACTTTCAAGATTATTAATATTTAACGTTAGCTCATGATTTATCTCTCCAAGAAATTTAATCTTGTTTTTAACTTGAGATGGTTTCTTTAAATAGATCATAAAATTCACAATATGCATTTACAACTTCTGAATGAGATAAGAAGTTTAGAATTATCTCGTTTTCTTGTTACATGTAATGTTTTCTATTCCTGAATAGACAGCTGATCTATATAAACTATAAATATGTGGATGTGTAGACAATTACATGGATGGATATAAAAGTCTTCATATGCATTGAAGATCCAACTTGAAATACCAGATGGATAATCAATCATAGTTCCACTATTAATTTCATATGATATTAAGTGTAGATAACCCTCAGACTTAAATAATCATCATTGTGATCTTGAACTATGAATTGTAATACTTTAACATTGATTCTAATAAAACTTGAGAAAGTTTATACATGGCAATAATTGGGTATTGAATGAAGTAGTTGCAAGGTAATTGCATGATAGATTAAGCATTCATCACTCTCAAATGATGAGAGAGATATCTTTGGCCATGTATACAGTCAAGGAACTCTCTAATAACAAATATCACATGTATGAACACTTTATAATATCAAATCAATTAGAATATCAAGAGCCACAAATAAGAATTTTCTATATAAGTTGGTAAAATAGTATGTTAACATAATGCAAGCTTAACATGTATCGTTAAAGCTAATAATAAGTTTTCATTTGATGATATTTTTAAAACCAGTAGAAAAGATATAGGCCCTGTTTGGCAAATAACTGTTAGTTGTTAGCTGATTACATTAGCTGTTAGCTGATTTGACTAGCCGATTGTGCAATTTGTTTGGTAAAACTTAGCTGATTGTTAATAGTTGTTTGTGTAAAATGACAAATAAAGACAAGGTAAAGTCTTTATTTGGGGTTAGATGGTAATAAATAGGGATAAAAAATTTCTTCAAAAGAGATGGAGCAATAAGCTAATTGAAAAAGCTCATAAAACGAGCCTTTTCAAAATTAGCTTTTTGGATCCAACAAGCTCTTTCAAACATCTAGCTACCAAACACCATTATTAGAGATTTAACTAGTTAAAACCTCTAAAATGGTTCAAACCTCTAATTTTTCCCCAAATAGCTCTTTACCAAATAGGGTCATAGTGTTTAAAATAACATCAAAAGCATGGCTTATTGAAGGTAAAAAGCTAGTTTCCTTAGAGGATCTCTTAGTATTCCTTTCACGGAATGCATAAGAGCAGATTTAGCTCTATATAACTAAAAAACAAATATATGAAAAAGAACAAAGCCCCACTTTTGAAAGAAACTCTATATAACCATCCAAATTTAGCTCAACAAACAACAATACTCCCTATTCCCCCAATCAAAATTTCTCTCTAATCAAACATTAACCCTATAATCTATAAACAAAATCAGAATCTAAGATAAACCCAAGTCAGAAGTGATCTTTACAAACACCCACGATTCAAACCTAAAAAACAAAATCGCAAAATCAATTAGAAATAGAAGCAAAAAAAGGAAGGACAATACTTACTAAGTAGACAATAAAGCTCAAGTAAAATATTTCGGAGCCAACAAGATTCGGACACCATATTGGTCACGCCTCTATATTCAGCCTCTGCACTAGAGCGAGACAACGTCGATTATTTCTTAGCATACCAAGAGATTAAATTGTCCCCAAGAAACACATAATAACTGAGGCGACTCGCATGAATTTGTGTTCAAGCTGTTGGGCACATTCGCCTGGGCCCATGTTAGTTTTTTTGGGCCCATTTATGATGGTGTGTGTTAGATTTAACAGGTTTTGTCGGCTCAGGTCGATTGGTACGAGCCTAACGGTCCTTTTTGTACAAACTATTTACTAACTTATCTAGTGTTTCTCAAAATTTTAGATTTCGTGTGAATTAGTCGTTTTTATCATTTTTGACCGTTTATTATAGGTTTTCATCACGGGTCCTCCGACTCCAATGTCTACAACACCTTGGCGAGACCCGAAACCAATTGCAAAACAAGCTGGTCATTCGGAAAAGGAGCACCCACGTCCTTAAGTTGGTGAGACAACTCCTTGAGGCGTTGACAATAGGCTGATACATTTGGAAAATCTTCGATAACGGTGTAGGAAATTTCTTATTCAAGAGCAACGGCTCAAGAATGTTTTTTTATCTTGAAATATGTCACGCAATCTATTCCAAGCTTCCATGGCGGTGGCATCGGGCTCGATAATAGTATGCAAAAGATCATTAGAAATTCTGGAATAAATCCACTAGAGGACCATAACATCCAAAATGGTCCATAATTCTTTTTCCTCATCGTATTCCGACTCTTTTGCTTTGCCTTTGTCTGAAGGAATGATATGGTCGATAACCTTATGGGATTTTGTGTGAACTTTAAACAATTACACCCATATCGAATATTGGATGTTTTCCAATTAAAAAAGAATTGGGATGTGGTTCTTAATGTTTGACACACCAAGAACTGAGTGAAATTTGGAAGAGGACATGTAGGAGGTTTGAACAGATTATGCAATGGAGGACGAGAAGAAGCGGATGGGTAAGCGGAAGAGTGAAAACTCAAGATCGAATTCGGAGCTCTGATACCATGAAAGAATATAATCTGTTGATTTATTCTCTAGCCAAATTAGGCTTAAATGGCAATCTTAGATACCTTAGTTAATCCATAAACACCTACCATATACAAAAGTTGACTAACCAAAATGAATATTGATAAAATATATATAGATTTTTTTATCAATATTCTAACATTATTATTTAATAGGAAGAAATCTTAATTGGAATATATTAGAAGCTCTTAAAAGAATATGTAATGTATAATTAGAGTAGAAACATAAATTATTTCCTATACAGGATCATATACCTTTTTATGTGGATTATCCGTTTAAGGAAGGTTTGGTTATCCAACTGAGTAGAGGTTTAGTCCCCGCGCTACTAATGCATGGTATCTCGCTTTTGAAGATACAATACATATTATTTTATTATGTGACCATGTATCAATTGAGTGTTATCAAAATTCTCGTTTTTTGTAAGAACAAGTGTAGGGGATGAGGGATAATTCCAGTTCAGGATTAAAGAAATAAATATTGATAATATAAACTTTTAGATAATATTAGATGAGTTATTTATACTAGCTACCCATAACAACAAACAGCAAACAATAGAGATAAACATCTGAACCAAATAAATTCTAAGTCAATGTTAATGTTAATGTTTATTACTCATTTTTGCAAGTGTGTTTAGTGAGAATTGAATATGAATTATTTTTCTACAAATTCAATGCATGTTTGGTTCTCCCTTTTATAACTTATTTTTATTAGTTAAGATTAAAAAGCAAAAATTATTTATTATTTTTTAGAAGTAAAATCAGATAATAGTTGCAGCCACTTTATGATAATTTTAGGAAATATTCCATGTGTTGATATGCAAGCTCAAGATTGATTTGCGAGTGTCAAATCAACGTAGGAATTATTAGTTGGTCGGGCTCTCTGATGTGTAAATCAATATTCTCTCAAATTAAAAAGTAATATGAATATATAGAATAAATTTAATAAGTTACTATCACGAAAATCTAAACAACAAAATAAAAAGACTAAATAAAGATATATATATATATATATATATATATATATATATATATATATATATATATATAAACTAATCAAAACTAAAATAACTCAAAATGAGATAAAATTCAATAAACTATATAATAAACATTAAAACATGAAATTGACTCAATTAAACTAATAAACATAAAAATAGACTAAAAGACCTTAAAACTATAATAAATAATAAGGAAAAAAAATATTATTATCATTAGCATAATGTCTTATCTATAATATTTTGTATATTCTAAATAGTATAGTTTGGACATTATTATTTTTAAATAATGACAAAGAGATTATATGTAATGAAAATTGTTTATCTTTTGTCGTAAGTGAGAAACCTCGATAATGGACTATAGGCCCGAGATGTCGCTTTGGACACGTCGAGTCCAAACGCTTTACAAAAAATAATGATGCAATTAACACCTTTGACTTGACCTTTAACACTAGAATTGATTGTGGA
This sequence comes from Euphorbia lathyris, assembly GCF_963576675.1. NCBI lineage: Eukaryota > Viridiplantae > Streptophyta > Magnoliopsida > Malpighiales > Euphorbiaceae > Euphorbia > Euphorbia lathyris. The sequence continues at coordinate 4,834,957 of NC_088917.1, read as the reverse complement.
ACAATTTCAATGTAAGCTTCCCACAATCAATTATCTCATAAGAAAATTCTCTTAATCAATCATTAGTAACTGAAATGCAAACTTTGCCTTTATCTGTCACCAAGTTTGGAAATGAAGAAACGAGGAGATTTTTGATAATAAAGCTGTGCTTTTGCCTAACTTAGCTGAGCGCTTCTTGAAGAAACTCTCCTCTATTATTAATAGTTTCAAAGGTGAGTCCCTTGCCAGATCTTCCCAGAGTAGTGATGTCCACCTTGTGAGTTGGAGCAGGCCGAGAGAGGGGGTTGTGAAGCTGAATACTGATGGATCCTGCCTCAGTAATGGTAAGATTGCTGTCGGAGGTGTTCTTAGGGATGCGGGAGGCGCCTGACTTTCTGGGTTTACCCAGAATTTGGGTTTGGGTTCTTCCTTCTCTGCGGAGCTCTGGAGCATTCTCTCTGGAATCCAGCTGGCGATTAGGCTGGGTGTTAAGAGGCTTTCTGTGGAGTCTGATAACTTGGAGGCCATCAATATGATTTTGGGTAATCATGTCATGGGTCTTCATAGCCGCAACCTTATTAAAGCTATTAAGAGGTTTAGCTCCTCATTTGAAATCCTTGAGTTCAGCCACATTTTCCAGGAACAGAACCGTGTTGCAGATCACTTGGCGGCGGCTGGCCATGAGGGGGTGTTAGGTGTTTCTACCCTTACCGTTCCCCCTATCGCTTTTTCTCCTCTTCTTTTAGAGGATAGGATTGGGGTTAGCTTTCCTAGGCTAATTCCGGTGTAGTTGCTTTTGTTTCGTTTGCTTTCCTTTCCTTTTCTATCCAAAAAAAAAAAGTAACTGAAATGCAAACTAATTTATTAGACATTAAATCACAAAATAAATTTTAATTAACTTTAAAGAGGTCAGCCAAAGATTGAAATTGAAATTAATTAAAAGCTAACTAACTAAAACCACAAAATAAACTTAAATAAAATCTCACTAATAAAAATCAACAATAAAATAAAAACACTAAATAAACTTAAACTACATAAAGATTAAAAAATAAAATGAATAGAGATAAAAACGATTAACTACAAATGACAAAGGACAAAAGAAAACTACAAATGACAAAAAAAAAAAAAAATTCAATAAACTATATAACATAAATTAAAACATGAAATTTACTGAATTAAACTATATAACAAACATAAAATAGTATAAAAAAACATAAAATATACTAAAAGACTCTACTATCACCTTTAAAAAAAACTCTAGGACCATAATAAATAATATCACTACAAAAAAAATTGATCTTTGAGTACAAATTGTTAAGGACAAATTAAATATATGGTCCTCAATTCTAACTTTAAAGCTAATACAAGGGACAATTAGATTATTGTTTCCAATTCTTTTTCAATTTAGAATAGGGGACAAATGTTTTCAATAAAAATTAGATAAATATTTACATTTAAATTTATTAACAATAGGGACAGAGCTAACCACGTTATACTTAAATTTCATAAAAAAAACCACGTTATTATACTTAAATAAAAGATCAAAATACTCCCCCAAAACTTCAATTTTCAATTTCTCTCGTTCCATCCCAAAAAACTTTTGAAATCCCTAGATTCTATATGGAGAATCCACTGATTTAATTCTAATCCGATCTCGCCTACGATTATTCGGCATGGAATCGAAAATTTCCTCTTCTGGTTGTCGCCTGAATCCTCACCGGATAAATAAAGAGATCCCTCAAATTAAGGCAATTGGTCTTTTTTTTTTAGTATGCGTCTCTCCTCTTTTTGCGTTTCTTTCTCTCTCTCTCCTCTTAGTTTCAGATGAATGGGTGCATGAACAAATAGAATATGTAAGCTGATTTTCAAATTCCTCCTTTTTGTGTAAAATTATGTGATGGTGCGTGTTTGGTAATGAGAACATGTTTTTTACTCTGTTTAGATTTGGGAATTCTCAGCGTCCAGCCTTAAAGAAGTTAGCCACGGGACGACACCTTCCTGTATTTCTGAAGCTTAGCGTGCAAAATTACAGATAAATCATTTAATTGATTTGCTGAAGAAGAATCATTATATCATTTGGTTTGGGATTCCCAGTCGGATTTCCAGGTATCCCAAAATTAGTTATGAGGTCACTTTATTTTATTGTAATAGAATATGAGGATAAAAATAGTTTAGGTTGGATCTATTGTCATAAGAATTATGCTTGTTATCGAGTTCTGTCGGTTTATGACTCAAGTTTGGTAGTACTCTAGGGCTTTGGAGGAGGTGGAATTTTTGTTCCTATGCTTAAGCTCATTATTGGCTTCGATGCCCAATAATCAATTGCCATATCCAAATGTAAGTATTATTATTAGTTAATTAGCACAATTATAAGATTGTTAATTATTATTTTAATCATATATGGTAACAGGTTCAGCAGCTGCAACAATATACTACAACTTGAACTAGAGACACCCCACACTTGATTTTCCCCTAATTGACCCCACACTTGATTTTCCCCTAATTGACTGTGATCTTGCTCTTCTCTTCCAGCCAATGTTGGTGCTTGGAGTTAGTATTGGTGTAACTTTTAATCTCATTTTTGCTGATTGTATATGTTTACAATCTTGGTGGTTCCCATTTTCATTTGTGTGACCTTAGTCTATTCCTTAATTCTTAATTTTCTAATAAGCATTAGTGTAGTTTGTTAGGGATTATTGCCAGTTAATCAACTGTAGCGCAGCGGAATTACGGTTCAAAATTTATTTCTAATCCCTTATAGCTTGATCTTTGTCCGTTAATCATTGATTGAATAAAACCTTTTGATCCGTTTAAGGATATAAACATACCAGGACTGTCTCTTCTAGAGACGGTTGAAGAATCCACAAGGTAGTGAGATCTCCGTAGTCAGGTGCACGAACAGCTATTGAACCAGAACCGGTGCTAGCCGAAGAACGGAGGATGAACTGGAGAGATTTTGATATTTGCCAAAAATAAAATCCACTTTCAAGTGGAATGGTGGCTGCGAAAATCAATTTTGATTTTCCTTCCTCAATCTCTGTGGTGGTCGAATATGAATAGTAGTTAATTAGATTGTTTTAGGTTTTAGGCTTTTATTATATATAGTGTAGTTATTCCTAAACCTAATTGGTTCAGGGTTAAATTGGTTAATTACAAAACTAATCTAATCCTAACATAATCACTTAAATAAATACCAATAGTATTTATTCTATGCAATTAGTTATAATTAGATTAAATTTAATTACCCCAATTAAATAAACAACACTAATTAATAAATTGACATATTAGTTTGATTAATTATTCACGAATGCAATTTCATTAATTTACAAATTAATTAATTACATCCCGTAAATTAATTAACTAATTAAATACTCAACGCCTAAATCTATTAATCAATTGAAGGAAATTAAGGCTAAGGTATAGCAGCGGAAATATAAAATTTTAGCCTACTTCCTTTTAACCATAGGATCCGTTAATCGTTATTTCATATAAAGAGGGATAAGAAGAAATACCTTTCGATGATCAATCTACCGTTGCAAACGAAGTGCCCACAACTTCAAAGGAGATGTAAACTGTTTACCAATCTGCCCCTATCCGAAACAGACCTTCCAGACCTCCGAACGACAATCCTTTCGATGGAAACGTGGAAGAATATGTCTAGAAGCTACTGTCCAAAAATCGCGACGATCCGACGGTTCAATCTCCGGGAATCCTCGCAATAGTGAACTGACCTGATGTAGGCGAAGAAAAACGAATTTCTCCCTTTTGATTGTTTTTCCTTCTTTCGTGAACACGGTGAGATTAAGTTAGAATCAACCCTTATGAGATGCAACCAAAATAGATTGCCTCTAATAAACCAACACAAGATCAAAGAGAAAGAGAGATGAATAAGATTAATCAATCGATGGAATGCCGTATGAATTCTTGTTCACGAACTTGGGAATAGAATTCTTTTCTCTCTCTCTTAAGCAATTTCGAAAATCACAAGTGGGGAGGGATATAGGCTTAGTCGAAATTCACTATAGGGAGGGGTATATATAGTAGCTTGTATCTAAACCCTAGTTAGATAGGAATAGGTTACTTAATAGGAATTCCATTCGGAATAGGATTCCTAATTATTATCTTATAATATATCAAATACATTTAGGATAATAATAAATAACCTAATTGGATAATAATAGGAGTATATTAATCTAACTAAAAATCCTAACTTAATTATCTCTTAATTAATTTAATTCATAATATTAGGATTAATGGAATAAAATTAATTCCTTACTAATACATATAAATTTCGGCCCCCTTCTTGTATTTGGGCCTTACTGGGCTCAATTGGGCCTCCATCTATTAATCATATCCATCTCTCTTTTTTTGGTTCCAAGTCTTATGTGTGATCCATTAGGTCCTTACTACTTCTGGCCGTATGCAACCTATTAAATTAATTTCTTCAAGAATTATATTTAATCCCTTGCATAACGGAATGATGTACAGAGTATGTTATTGGCAAGTCCGTAATCATTCCCCCAGAGTCCGTTAAGAAGACAGGTTGATTCTGTCGTTAACCCTTCCGTATTAGTTACGGTATAATACGATCCTTTATCAACTACATCCTTGAACTGAATCTTATGACTATGGGTAATGTCAAGTCACATATAGCGAGACGTTCATTTTACTTGTTATTGGCCGAGTCAACTCAAAAAGATAGGTTAAGTGAAATCCGAATTTCTACTCTTAAGCTATCACCTTGCAAGGGTTTAGAGTCGAGTCTTCCACAAGCGATCCTTGGATGTATCTCCCATTAATCGGGAGTGATAGATGCTCAATCCAATGTATAACTACCCTGAAATTACTTCCTGTGACACCCAACCTTTGCAGTTCACACCCCAGAGTCATCTCTGTTAAGGATCGTGGGACCACAGGATCAAAGTCTCACATTCAGTAATTCAGGATGACCAATTAACATTCCTTTGAGTCTGAGGATTAGTTATACCTATTAATACCAATGAGATGAATAGTTGACAAGGATGAATCTACCCATCCTGTTATCTCAAGTCGGATCCCCAATCCTAATGAACAACGTTTCACCGGATCTATGTAACTGTCCAGATATCTATATATGTGAAGCTTGTGAGATCAGCTTTCTGTCGGACAGAAGACATTGTTACATACAAGTCTCAACTGTGATATATCAATCCCAAATATATCACTTGACTTGGGGTGGTTTTAAGTTTATTAGTTTATTATAAAGTTTTGTCTCACTTCATGCTTGTATGAACACTTTATAATCACTTTAAACAAACTTACGGATTTCCTTTTATTAGACTTTATTTAGTGCTTAAAAGGGATTGCCTTTATATAGTTATAAAACATATATCTCATTAAAACAAATGATATAAAGAACAATTCATTTACAATAAGTTTGTATCCTGCAACAATTGACTATAGGACACAAAACCCCAACATCAATTACATTGATACAAAGTATCAATTAATCAATTAATTAACCACCAATTAATTACTTTGACATTTTACTGTCAACCAATTAATTAATCTCATCCCTCCAGTGTACCGTTCTATAAGTTCTAACTCAGATGTTCAATGTGCACTATCCTATGGGACTGTCCTTAGCTAGCAGTGGGCTCATGGCCCACAGACAGTAAGTGGGTTCTAGCAAACCATTACTGCCCCTAACCAATACAGCTATTTCAGCAGTCTAAAGATGCAGAGACCCTGTAGTTATCTCTTAACTTCTTTTACCATTTGATATCGATATTATAAACTAAAGGCATGGCGGCTGTCATCCTCTCTGTTGTTTATGATATTTCTAGATCTTAAGTAGATTAATGAATCTGATAAGTAAACTACTTATCAGGGTGTGGCCACACACTTATCAATCTCACTTATCAAGTGGCATGTGATATCATCTCACTGTTATGTGAGTGGTAATTCCATCACTTCACTATCAATACTAATGTGTTCACCTGTTCACCCAATCATACCCGTATTTGGCATCCTGTTACAGACCTGTTAGGCGTATGTCAAAGTGAACCAGATCCCACATTGATATTATAATGAAATCTGGTCTGAAGATAGTTAGAGACCTACTTAAGAAAACTAATGACATAACCACCATGTAGTTTTCTCGGGCGGATCGATCCAGTCACATATATACAACATGTACCCATATTCACAACTAACTTATCAAGTGATATGGCTAGTATCAATTACTACCATACAGTCGTCGAATATACAAGTCTGTGGTCCTAATCATTCCCATGATAGAATAGACTTGGGATATGGTTTTACGATTATCAATCAATGGATTCTCTATTCATATTATAGCACAAGATATAAATGAACTAGATTAATGCCTTTATTAATGTGACACAAATACATTTTATAAGAACCAATGCCTATGAACTAAGGCACACCAACAGTCTCCCACTTGAACTAGTTCCAAGCGGGTATTTCCCTAAACACTATAGATCTAGTACTACCAATTGCCTTGGTAAACTGACCAGCGACATTGTTCTCAGTGTCAACCCTTTACAATGTAATGTCACCGGGTAAGGTGTTACCATCTAAGTACGCGTTTGGATCTCTTGTGTGACATAGGATCCAGTGCTTGTGCTATGTCCCCATTATTGTCATAGAAAACATCAACTGATCTTAGGAGAGTTTGACCTACTCCTAAATCAGTTATGAACTTCTTAATCCAAACTTCTTCCTCTGCATCATCGCATGCAATGATGTACTTAGCTTCCGTCATAGAATCGGTAATGGTTGGCTACTTTAAGGATCTCCAACTAATGGCATCATCATTCAGGAGAAATCCATACCCAGTATGTGACTGGTTATCATCCTTAAAATCTCGGTCAGTGTAACCTGATATTGCCATTCCTCATACTCATCAAATACTAAGAAAAACATCATTGGTATGGTTGAGGTACTTTAGGATTGCCTTGACTATATTCCAGTGTTCCCTATCGGGATCTGACTGGCACCGACTAGTCATGTTTGGTGCAACACGCAACATCTGGCCTTGTACATAACATAGAGTACATGATGGATTCTTATCTATGTACGATGCCTGACTCAAGCCTAGAAGTTGGTTGGATCTAACCTTGTAGATCTTGATCGGCTTCTCATAAGTCTTTCATTGTGAAGCATTTACTCAACCACTGCTTGATCTTGCAGTGTTAATATATTGCCTCTAATGAGCAGTATGTCATCGACATACAATATTAGGAAAGTGGATATGCTCCCACTGAATTTCATATACATACATGGTTCATCAAAATTCTATACGAATCTACTTGAAACACCACCTGTATAACCGGTTTAGCCTCCTCAATGTTTTGAGGATCCATATCGGTTCCCAAAGCATCCTCAGCATAAGCTGCAGGAGTTTGTGAGTCTTGAATCTCAACGAGATCAATATCACTCCCACTGTCTACTTTGGAAAGGAATTCCTTTTCCAAAAAGATTGCAAACCTAGCCATGAATGTTTTATTCTCAGCTGGGTTGTAGAAGTAATAACCCTTAGTTTCCTTAGGGTAACCCACGAACTGGCATTTAACAGATCTGGACTCTAGTTTGCCACTTATCAATTTCTTGACATGTGCATCAAAGCCCCAAATCTTTATGAAGGAAACGTTGGGCTTTTAGCCCGTCCATAATTCATATGGTGTTCCTTCAACTGCCTTGCTCGGTGTATTGTTAATTATATGAGTAGCAGTTTCCAAAGCAAATCCCCAAAAGGAGATAGGGAGAGAAGCTTGACTCATCATTGAGCGGACCATGTTGAGCAGGGTCCTGTTCCTCCTTTTGACACTCCATTCCATTGGGGTGTACCAGGAGGAGTGAGTTGGGAAACGATCCCACGCTCTCTCAAGAATGAGACAAACTCTTGGCTCAAGTATTCGCCCCCTCTATTAGACCGGAGTGCTTTTACTTTCTTGCCAAGTTGATTTTCTACTTCATTTTTGAAATCTTTGAATCTCAGAAGAGTTTCAGATTTATGTTTCATCAGATACACATACCCATACCGGCTATAGTCATATGTGAAGGTAACAAAGTACAAAAAACCAGATCTAGCACTGGTGCTCATTGGACCGCATACATCTGAGTGTATCAGCTCAATCAGCTCCGTGGCCCTTACACCGGTTTTGGTGAAAGGCGCCTTTGTCATCTTCCCTCTTAAACAAGATTCACACGTGTCATAAGACTGCATGTCAAATGACCCTAGCGCTCCACTAGAGTGAAGCCTAGTTATGCGTTTCTCATTTATGTGGCTAAGACGACAATGTCAGATATATGTAGGATTCAGTTTATTAGTCTTAATCCTTTTAGCTTTTATGTTATAGATTGATTCACTACATTTTAGATCAAGGATATACAAACCATTTTCTAGAAATGTGGTTCCATAAACAATATTGCCATGATGTATAGAAATCATACCACGTCCAATATTAAAAAATTAAAACCATAAATATCCAACATAGAAACTGAAATAATATTCCTGCGCATTGCAGGTATAAGATAGCAATTTCTAATTTCTAAAACTAATCCACTAGGTATCTCTAAGAATAATCTTCGATCTTTAAGGCCTCTACATGAGCACCATTGTCGACTCGAAGATCCACTTCACCAGATCCCAGCAATCTCCTATTTCTTTATCCCTGCACATTTGAACAAATGTGAGTACCACATCTAGTGTTTACAACCCAAGATGTAGAAATAGCCAGATTAAATTCAACAACATAAATACCTGAACCAGAAGCTTCGTCCTTCTGTTTCTCCCTTAGCTTTGGACACGCATTTTTCCAGTGTCCCTTATCATTACACTCATGGCAGATATCATCTGCTGAGGCCAACCTACCTTTAGAAGCTGCCGTCTTTCTAGCCTTGGGCTTGGCCTTTTGGGCCTTCGCTTTGGACTTAGACTTGGCCTTTCCCTTAGGTATGTTCCCTTTGTTAACCAGCAACACCTCTAGAGTCCTCTTGCAGGATTGCTCAGCAAGTTTCAATATGCCATGCAATTCTACTACAGACTTATCAATGCCCTGCATGTGGTAGTGCATGATAAACTGATTGTAGGATGCCGGAAGTGATCCAAGAATGATGTCGACTGCTAGTTGTGCAGGCACTGGTGAGCCAAGCCTTGACAATGTGTCAATAAAACCCTTCAACTTTAGCACATGTGTGCTAACAGAAGTCCCGGCTTGCATCATAGTGCTGCATAGCGCATTTGTTGTCAAGTATATTTCCTGACGAGTTTGATCTTGGAACATCCTTTTGAGTTGATCCATGATCTCAAAGGCGTGCTGCTCCATGAACTGTTTCTGAAGATCAGGAACCATGGTACCCAGCATAATGCATGACACATCTCTATCATCATTAACATGTCGGTCGTACTCCGCTATTTGATCAGCAGTTACGCCCCGACCTGTAGGACGAGCTGCTGGTAAGGCAGCAGTTAGCACATATTCCTTCGACTCGTGTCTAAGAACTATTTGCAAGTTCCTGGACCAGTCAAGGAAATTAGTCCCTGAAAGCTTTTCCTTTTCCAGGAGTGGTCTGAGTGAGTTGTTGCTTGTTGCAGCCATTTAATTTTCTTTTCGTGTAATTTTGATGTGGAGTTTAATCTACGTGGAAAAATTACATTAGAGTTAGAATAAAGGGCTTAAGCCAAAGATCAAATTAATAATCCATTTTAATTCGTTATTGGTGATATTTATTTAGCTGTCTTGACCAAGATCCACAATCCGTCAACAATCGACCGAGCTAGGGCTCCGCCGTCGACCATTGACGATTTGGTAGGATAAACTATCCAATCCTCCGCAAGGACTCTTGGTTTGATGGGCTTTGTGACACTTAGCCTATCTGTGCTTAGGGCCCACTCTGAGCTAATGCTACCCACGTTGAGTCCAACCACCATACACGTGTTAGCCATACCGAAGTATCCTAACCCTCGACGGCCCACTAATTACTACAGCATACCTGCTAGGGCACGTCATACACTGTAGCACTACCTAGGAGGAAGAGGTGTGAATCTGGAAAACACTTTTAAATGACTCAATATTTCATTATCCGGATTAATTAAGTGATACGGCTTTAACATATAATTATCGCGGGTGATGATCTGGTGATCGTTGTTACTTATATTTCATGTTATACTAAGCAATTGTATCATCAAAATAAACATAGAGACTCTATGGGCCTTATAATAGATCCTAGTGAAACTAGATATACTATCTAATCTCCACGGGCTTGCTTCAAGTCTCATTGGGCTCCCACCATAGGCTTGGACCATCTGGGCTTCTTCACGACCAATTACAATTTTATGAATAGAACCTATTCTAAAATTACATTAATGAAAGAATGGCACACAGGCCATATTTCCCAAAATAAATTAAATTACAAACCGACTTTAATTTAGGGCCCATAGAACTCTATAACACGTTGTTGCATAGTAAGACATACAAATATAATGCATGATCATGACATTCCAAAATCATCTAATAAAGTTAAGCCGAGTTACTTAGGGTGAAATCGCCAATTTTACCATATGTGACTAAGGCCCATAAAGGCCCACACGGTTAACATCCATTTGTATGCAAAATTACAATTTTGCTCCCACTGAATTTTAGGGTCGTCGCATATCTAAAATTTAGCCCTCCCAATTTAAACCGGTGTCACGGTCTATTGGGTCAATTTCACAAATTAACCATATTCAATTTTATACAAATTATCAATTCGATTAAAAATTAAATATGCATGCCAAACAAAAACATTTTAATACAAATTAATTTTTTATTCAAAACACGTTTAATAAATTAAACGGTATTAGGGCCCTGATTTTATTAAAATACCCATGAAAAATTTTAAAAATTAAAACCAGTCCCTATAATCTAAATTTAGACCCAAAACGGACCCGAGACAACAACCGGGTTGCTGTCCGCGGACAGCAGTCCCGTGGCTGCTGTTCCGTGTCCGGAACTATTTTTTTTTCTGTTTATTTACTGTCTAAATAAAATTGCTGCTGTATTTTTTTTTCATTTTTAAATTATTTTAAAATAATTTTAGAACCAAATAATACAAAAACACAGACAGAAATAATAAATAGAAAACTTCCTAGAACAATTTCTACACGAGGAATTAATAGGAATTCTCAAAACTGATTTGGAAAAATAATAAAAACCAAATCTTATTAATTTTCAATCAATCAAAACGGACTAAACCATGGCTCTGATACCACTGTTAGGGATTATTGCCAGTTAATCAATTGTAGCGCAGCAGAATTGCGGTTCAAAATTTATTTCTAATCCCTTATAGCTTGATCTTTGTCCGTTAACCATTGATTGAATAAAACCTTTTGATCCGTTTAAGGATATAAACATACCAGGACTGTCTCTTCTAGAGACGACTGAAGAATCCACAAGGTAGTGAGATCTCCGTAGTCAGGTGTACGAACAACTATTGAGCCCGAACCGGTGCTAGCCGAAGAATGAAGGATGAACTGGAGAGATTTTGATATTTGCCAAAAACAAAATCCACTTTCAAGTGGAATGGTGGCTGCGAAAATCAATTTTGATTTTCCTTCCTCAATCTCTGTGGTGGCCGAATATGAATAGTAGTTAATTAGATTGTTTTAGGTTTTATGCTTTTATTATAGGGTTAAGGTGCAAAAATACCCTCAACGTTTTGGGTCAGGAGCAATTTTACCCCTAACGTCTAAATTGGTGCAATTTTACCCCTAACGTTGGAAGCCAAGAGCAATTTTACCCCTAACGTTGATAAATTGTGTTAATTTGAGAAATAATTCATCAAATTGTATTCTCGGTCATGAATCTTGTATCTACACTTTACAAGTGCGTCATTTTATCAGTACCAAATCACAAACATATGGTGGGATGTGAAAAAATATAACAAATAAAATAAAAAAAAAGATATATGTTTTTTGTACGGATTAGATAAAAAAAATAAAAAAATTCACCGAATTTATAAATATTAATCTTCAATTCTATTATTAAATTACAAAAAAAAACATGAAATCCTTTGTTTTAGAACGAATTGGTGCAATTGGTACAAAATAAGGAACAAAAATATTTGTGTTTTATAATAGTGTCTGAAATTGACACAAATTATCAACATTAGGGGTAAAATTGCTATTGGCTACAAACGTTAGAGGTAAAATTGCACCATTTTAGACGTTAGGGGTAAAATTGCTCCTGGTCCAAAACGTTAGGGGTATTTTTGCACCTTAACCCTTTATTATATATAGTGTAGTTATTCCTAAACCTAATTGGTTCAGGGTTAAATTGGTTAATTACAAAACTAATCTAATCCTAACATAATCACTTAAATAAATACCAATAGTATTTATTCTATGCAATTAGTTATAATTAGATTAAATTTAATTACCCCAATTAAATAAACAACACTAATTAATAAATTGACATATTAGTTTGATTAATTATTCACGAATGCAATTTCATTAATTTACAAATTAATTAATTACATCCCGTAAATTAATTAACTAATTAAATACTCAACGCCTAAATCTATTAATCAATTACATTGATACAAACTATCAATTAATTAACCACCAATTAATTACCTTGACATTTTACTGTCAACCAATTAATTAATCACATCCCTCCAGTGTACCGTTCTATAAGTTCTAACTCAGATGTTCAATGTGCACGATCCTATAGGACTGTCCTTAGCTAGCAGCGGGCTCACGGCCCACAGACAGTAAGTGGGTTCTAGCAAACCATTACTGCCCCTAACTAATACAGCTATTTCAGCAGTCTAAAGATGCAGAGACCCTGTAGTTATCTCTTAACTTCTTTTACCATTTGATATCGATATTATAAACTAAAGGCATGGCGGCTGTCATCCTCTCTGTTGTTTATGATATTTCTTGATCTTAAGTAGATTAATGAATCCGATAAGTAAACTACTTATCAGGGTGTGGCCACACACTTATCAATCTCACTTATCAAGTGGCATGTGATATCATCTCACTGTTATGTGAGTGGTAATTCCATCACTTCACTATCAATACTAATGTGTTCACCTGTTCACCCAATCATACCCGTATTTGGTATCCTGTTACAGACCTGTTAGGCGTATGTTAAAGTGAACCAGATCCCACATTGATATTATAATGAAATCTGGTATGAAGACAGTTAGAGACCTACTTAAGAAAACTAATGACACAACCACCATGTAGTTTTCTCGGACGGATCGATCCAGTCACATGTATACAACATGTACCCATATTCACAACTGACTTATCAAGTGCTATGGCTAGTATCAATTACTACCATACAGTCGTTGAATATACAAGTCTGTGGTCCTAATCATTCCCATGATAGAATAGACTTGGGATATGGTTTTACGATTATCAATCAATGGATTCTCTATTCATATTATAGCACAAGATATAAATGAACTAGATTAATGCCTTTATTAATGTGACACAAATACATTTTATAAGAACCAATGCCTATGAACTAGGGCACACCAACATAGTTACGGTTTGACTCGAATGCTAATTTCTTGATTAAACATATGAAGATGGTGAAATGAGTTGTCTGATGGGTTCTGTTGTTTATAGTTGACTGATCGATGGTATTATATATGCAGAGCAAGGAAGGATGGTAAAACTTGTTGATACCATCAAGGACCTTCTCAGCAAAAGTATGCTGAGGCATTTGGAAGCTGTATTTATGAATGGTACATATTGGCTCAGTCCTACAACAAACTTGTTCAATGTTGAGGAACAAATCAGAACAATGATTTTTTTTTAGATAAATGAGGTAAGAATGATAAATATTTAGTGATTTTATATCTTCCATTGTGCAACTTAATTACTTTGAGTTGTTCAACCAAAAGTCCTTGAAATTCTATTTTTTCATGTACAATTATTGTGCATGCATTTGCTTCCTAATTTGTTTATTGACGTAATAAGTTAGAGCTGGATCCAAAAAGAGGATTAATGGGGTGCAATAGCTGTTGGAAATCCTATGGATGCAATAAGTATTTTTATGCTGCCAAATTTAAAATTAGATATGATTCTTACTGATTTTTAACCTTTTATTAATAGGCAGTGGAACTATGAGTTCTTAAATGTGTCTTATTATTTACGAATTATAAGTCACATATGCTGCTTGGCATGATTCTTTAGTTTACACCATTCTCAGTCATGGTTGCATGTTTTCTAATTAAGTCAATTTTGAATGAATTTGAAATTTTGTGCCTTTCTAAAACCTTTGTATTCTCTTAAAATGGATGGATGCTATAATTTTCAACACAAATTTGGGCGCAGTTATTTGCTTATTTTGGACTGAGATGTTGTAGTAGCTCCCTTCAATCGAAAAATTCATATTTGTTTTTTCTTTTAGTTTTTTGTCAAAAAATTTGACATAATTTTTAAGGACAAATATTGTCTCATTTGCATAGGTACCATAATTATCCATTTATTGGCAGACAGAAAAAGTCCCCTAAAAATAGGGACAAAAGTCGTCTCTTTTGCACGGACGATAATTGTCCGCTTCTTTTAGAGACAAAAAATTGTCTCTTAAGGATAGGGACAAAAGTCGCCTCCTTTGCACGGGACGACAATCTTCCCTAGAAATGGAGACAACAATCGTTCCTCGAAATAGGGACCACAATTGTCCCTATTCTTAGGGACGAAATTCATCCCACAAAATGGAGATGACATCGTCTTTGTCGTTCCCTATGGAATAGGGTACGCTCGTATAGGGGACGCAACAAGGGGACAATATAAATTGTCCCCAAAAACATAGGAGACAATGTTTCTTATTTTTGGGGACAATTTTTTCCGTCCTCGATAATTCTTGTTTTTTTTTTGTATTGTATGGATAAAAACATTCTTATCATTAGCATAATGTCTTATCTATATACCTTTGTATATTCTAAATAGTATAGTTTGAACATTATTATTATTTTTAAATATTGACAAATATATTATATGTAATGAATTTTTTATATCTTTTCTATTATTGCGATATCTGATGTAATCAGTGGTTCTTCATCTTATGTGTAACATCCTGGCCTAATACCATATAGACATTGTCCGTTTTGGCCAGAATCCAACACTTTGGGCCTCACAACTTTAAAATGCGTCTGCATATAGTGGATTCTGACCTCACTAATAAGTCACAGTCACTCCCTCTCCATTTCCGATGTGGGATTCAGTTCATTCCTATTCTCATCCCTTAGGATCGCTTCTTGCTCATGCATTCTACCCCGGTGCCACCCACTCCGGATCGGGTCGTTACATTCTAGGTTTTAGTGATATTTTTTTGTAGTTAATGATACTTCATCTCCTGGACTAAGGTGGTGAAAACACACCAAGTAATGGTACTTTGTAAAAAACAAAGTAACCATAGAAGGCACCATAGGAAGGAATCTTAATTGGAATAGGATAGAAGCTCCTTATTAGGAAAGAAAATGTAATACATAATTAGAGTAGAGACAAAAAATTATTTCCTTTATATGATCATTAACTTTTTATATTGATTATCTGGTTAAGGAACCTTTAGTTATCCAATCAAAAAGTGGGTTAGTCCCCGCTCTATTGATGCATGGATATCTCTGTTTAGAAGATACGATATATATTATTTTATTATGTAATCATCTATTGATTGAGTGTTATAAAATTTTTATTATTTTTGTTTTGTAAGGACAAGTTTAGGAGAGGAGGGGTAATTCTAGTCTAGGATGAAAGAAATAACTATTGATAATATAAGCTTTTAGATAATACTCGACGAGTTACTTGTACCAGCTACCTCTAACAATAAATAATAAATATGAACAACTGAACCAAACAGATTCTTAGTCACTGTGAAAGTTGATGTTTATTATTCATTTTTGTAGGTGTGTTTAGTGAGAATCAAATATGAATTATCTCTCCGCAAATTCAAGGCATATTTGATTCTCCTTTTTATAACTTATTTTTATTAGTTAAGATTAAAAAAACAAAAGTTGATTGTTATTTTAGAAGTAAATCAGATAATATATATAAACTATCAACAATAACAGTTACAATTACGTTATAGCAATTTGGGGAAATACCCTTGAGATTGATCTCCAATTTGAAGTTGCAAAACAATGTAGTAGTTGTTGGCTGGTCCGGGCTCTCTTATGCATATGTCAATATTCTCTCAAATTAAAAAGTATCATGGATATCTAAAATAAATTTAACAAGTTGTTATCACTTTATCTCGGGGGCATGAAAGCCATATTTATGTAGTAGGTAAAGTCAGGGACAGATCTATAGTGGGGGCAATTGGGGCACTTGCCTCTACTGAAATCTAGGAAGCAATAAAATCACAGATATTGTTGTTGTAATTTTGATGCCTGGTAAATTGAGCTAAGAAAAGGGAGAAAGAAACAACGAGGAATCTAAAGAGCAGGAAGATGAACTTTTCTATTAATCAGCATAAAAAGTACCAAATACAACATTTCCACTATATATCCTTACACCTCAAATTCTTCCTAACAGATTAGCTAAAGGATAAAATGGACTAACGTATATGTGTACTTCATCCAAACAGACTCATTAATTAATTAACTTCAAAACGTAGACTAATAAGCTAAAAATGACTTAATTGATATTTCCCACATATCAATCCACCCCCCCTTAGAACCTTGTCCTTAAGGTTCACATATAGATATCTCCTTTGAATATCAAATGCGAACTCCCAAATGGCCTTCTTTAGTCCTCTATCAAACCACGAGATCAAACTTTGGTGGCCATCTGATTCACTCTATCTTTCAGCGCATCAAACATGACTTCTAAAGCACAATATCTGAAGTTGTTCTTGGCAGGTGATGGCAACTCAATAGAAAATCTAAAAAATAGCCCCAAATTATCAAGAATGGTATGAAACTCTATAGGTTGGACTTTTATTGCAATTTCAAGTGATCTCATTTCCTGTAAAATAGCATATGTAATGAGTTCTTTGAATGGATTATTATGGACAACTAGAGAAAAATTAAGACTGACGGCCAACTCCAAAATTCCAACTATTATATCCTCATTACTAATCCAAGCAACTTTATTCTGAAACTCCTCACTTCATTGTCTAGAATATTTTGATAGTCTCTCCACTATAATTTCTTTTCCATCGAGTAACGCCCCTTTATAAACTGCTCCTAAACCACCTTTCCCAATATTGTTATCATTAGAACAATCATTTTGCACTTCTTTCAATTAAATCACTCCAGCAAGCTTATATATTCCTCCGGGTGGGTTGGTTTGGCTTGGGTTCGGGTTCGGGTTCCCTATCGGGTTATCCCTCCTTTCGCCTTTTCCTTCCCCTGAGCTTCTAATAAAAAAATCACTCCAGCAAGCTTTTCTCCATGTTGCAAGATTATTTGTAAGGTCTGCCTCTGTTTAGAACATTGCTCTTCATGGCATTTGGGTAAAGTCAGAAACTGAAGAACTCTTTCATGAATATCCATTGATATGTTCAAGCCAAACTTATGTTGTAATGTCACAAAAGAATATTGTCTGTAGCCTAAACTAATATTCTTGCTTTTACAAAATATGGCAACAAAAACCGTGATAACTTTTCCTTCATCATCCATCTGCATATCGAGAAGCCAACTATATTTCTGACCAAATAAATCCTTCTTAATACCTAAATTCCCATCAATGCCAACATATCCATGTGACCAGAGCTTCGACACAAGTAAATCAAGATGAAATGTAATACTAAAACACTCTATTTCGACACACCTTCCATTTTGACTTAACACTTTCATTTGAATGAGGATTAGAGTTTGTGGAGTTCAGATTTGACATCGGAACCTTGAGCTCTTTAATAATGGAGTTCTGATGTTTAAGCATTATCTCTCCCACCATCCGCTCTTGCTTTTTTCTGTAATCAACCAACATGTCTTTTATCATTGATTTAAGTTTTTCTTCAATTTTATCCCAATCTATTGATCTCATGTTGTCTGCCATCTCATAAGGTTTTGATATGGTGGAATTGAATCACAGGGGAGGAAGGTTGCTCTGATATCAAATGATGCCTGGTAAATTGAGCTAAGAAAAGGGAGAAAGAAACAGAGAGGAATCTAAAGAGGAGGAAGATGAACTTTTCTATTAATCAGTATAAAAAGTGCAGTTCCACTATATATCCTTACACCTCACATTCTTCCAAACATATTAGCTAAACGATGAAATGGACTAACATACATGTGTATTTCATCCAAACTGACTCACTAATTAATTAACTTCAAAAATGTAGACTAATAAGCTAAAAATGTCTTAATTGATATTTCCCACATATCAGATTTCTAGAATTTTTCCCCCTCTGAAACAAAAACGCCATGGATGTTAGGCAAGAGCTGTTGGTTTGCATTAGGACGAGGTAGGAGAAGAGGACTGAAGCATAATATTTTTTATCTTTCAATTAGAAAAAACGACATCGTTCCACTTAAGTGGAATGACGTCGTTTTGCCTAATTGAAAGTTAAAAAAATTACATTTCAGTCCTCAATCTCAATCTCACCCTCATTTTGTTTCTGTCGAGCGAAAATGAATCAAAATCCCCAAAATACTTATTCCCTCACAAAACGAATGAATCCTTAATTCTCTCTCCATCTTTGCTCAAAATGTAAGCTTTAAGTTCTACTGCTTCTCTTCGGCTTCCCATCCATCATCATCCCCTCTCCGTCCGTTTCGTCTCTGCCTCCTTCAACTTGAAGGATTTAAGCCACATCTTCTGTCTACTATTCAATAATCTTCTATTCTATTATGCAATAATCGAACGAAGGTTGAATTGAAGCACTTTCTGCTTGCTTTACTGCTCTTATCTTTATTTTATGTTGGCATGTTGTTACTTGATTATGTTATCTTGAACTAATTTGCTTAATTTATCTTGAGTTATTTTTGTTGTTGTTACAACTTGCAGGGGCGAGTTTGCTTAATTGATCCTTTATCGTGAACTGACTTGTTTACTTAGCAAGAGTTTGATTTGAACTAATTAGCAAGGATGAATCAATTGAGCAATTTAACAAGTAAATGATTTGAACCAATTAGCAATTTAGCTAAGGGTTTGATTTGAACCAATTGAGCAATTCAACAAACAAACGATTTGAACCAATTAGCAATTTAGCAAGGATTTGATTTGAACCAATTAGCAAAAGTTTGAACCAATAGAGTAATTTAACAAAGATTTGATCAATTTAACATTGACTAAATTTGGAGGGATTGTTGCATAGCATTATAACATTAACTATTGGCATGCTTAAGTTATTTAGTAATTATGACATTAACCATTTGTAAACTTTTGGCGAATGATGTATATCGGCTATAAACTTGGTGAAAACTTCAATATGAAATCATTTGGGAGATAATTTTTAAATGATTGTTTAGTTACTTAAATTGAGAGAGAGAGAAGTATTTGATAGTATTGATAAAGGTTTTCAACATATGAAGAAGTGTAGAGGAACTATGAAAGATATTACTTTGTTGAATTTATTTTGATATATTGTAATTTAAATTATTATTTATGTTGTTATCGATTTTTTTTACATTGTATATATAGTTTGCCTCCACTGTCTACAAATTCAGGATCCGTCCATGGGTAGAGTCCTAATTAATTAGGACTAATATTTTTATATTATCTTTTAGCAATATCTTCTAAATTAGGACAAGATTTTCCTTTATAAGAAACAATACCTTTCTAGAATAGGATTAGATATTTGTAAGAAACACACGATTTGTTTGCTCGACCCAGTTCGAATATCAAGATCCGATATATATATGGCAACAAGTTTTTTTTGCCTTTAGGGTCAGTTTTAAAACCGTTGCTAATAATAGCGCGCCATTGCCTAGCGTTGGTTGTAAAGCCAACGCCAAAAATCTTATTTTTGACAACGGTTTTTAATTAAAACCGCCACCAAAGCCCGCTAATAGCATCAGAATTTAATAAAAAAATCGACGCCAAAGGTAAGATTTTTGGCAACAGTTTAGAAAAAAACGATGCAAAAAGTAAGATCTTTGTCAACAGTTTATATAAGAAAACCCGATGCCAAAGGTAAGATCTTTGGCAACGATTTTGAAAAAACCCAATGTCAAAGATCAATAGCATCAGTTTTTATTTTAAAATCGATGCCAAAGACCAAAAGCTTGCCGTAACCATATATATATATATATATATATATATATATAGGGGAGGGATCAAGTGAGACCCCTCCCCTAGGTGAGAACCAACCAAAACTACGTAGTTTTATACATTAAAAAACCAACAGTTATTCCAATTATACAATCACGCCATTCACTCTTGCAAAATCACCATCAAAAATCGCAAATCATTCAACAATCGCAAAAACACGATCAACAATCGCAGATCCTCCATCACTTCGATCTTCATCATTCTTCTGTCATTCAACCTCAGATCTTCCTCATCATCATTCCTCCTTCCTTAATTAGATCAGCCTCCTTCCTCATCATCGTTCATCCATCCTCATGGCTCTTTCATTCAAAAATACAGATCGCAAATCAGATTAACAAAGATGATCTACAATCAAAGAAAAAGATTCAAAACAATTGATCTCAATTGCATCAATCAGGTAATGTAATATCCAACAACTATAAATGAATATTAATTTCTGTTCTGTTTTTTATGTTTATAATTATTCAGAAATTGGTTAAATCTGAAACAAATTGGAAATAATTCAGATTCTATTCAGATGGAAACAATGGAATTGCATGAAATAATAGACAGTGATCTACAGGAGAATGATGATCACCATGAAATTTCTCTGTCTTCAACTATTGAAAGAGGTACATTCGCAATTAACTTTCTTCATAATCTAAAAAAGCTAGTTCTAAATAATTGTTCATGTGTTCTATAGATAATAGTACATATTATTCGTTTCTTATTTATAATTAGTTCTAAAAATTGTTGAAAAAATAAAATTGAGTATATTGAAATATATAGTTCAATACATTCTTCAAACTGTACCTAATGTTCTAAACATTTGTTCATATGTTCTATATATTATCACATATGTTCAAAAATTCCACTTAAATGCAGTGTCAAATGAAGAGCGGCCTAATGATTCTTCTACTGCAATTATATCCTACACTCAACAAGTAGAATTTGGGCTGACTCCTGAAGGAACAAAAGAATGGAAGCCATGTTGCTCTCCAGAAAAAATACCCACTGTAGGAACAAAATTTAATACTATTGATGAGGGTATTCAATTTTACAAAGCATATGCCACTGAAGCAGGATTTAATATTAGAAAATCTACAGTTAAAAAAAGAAAAAACTCAAATGTTGTGATTTTTCAATACTGTTTGTGCAATAAAGCAGGCCATAAGCAGAAAAAAAATTGTTGAACATACTGAAGGACAAACACCAAGAAGAAGATTAATCACACGTGTTGGATGTCAAGCACAAATTGTTTTAAAGTACTGCAATGATGGAAAATATATTGTCTTTCGTTTAAAAGAGGAACATACACACCCACTTTACAGTCCACGCTGTATGAAATTTCAAAAACAGGGAAGAAATCTGACAATACTACACAAGAAGATGATTGTTGATAATTCTAAGGTGAGTCATATTCTAAATTTAAAATGTTTACAAACATCTTTACTTGTACATTTCTAACAGTTCATAGTGAAACATAGAACATAACATCTACAATTTTTCAAATTGTATTTACTTTCCTTATAAAATCTCTTAATGTGTTTTGTGTAGATGAATGTTGGACCCGTAAGAACATACAGACAAATAAAAGAAAATGTTGGAGGATACAACAATTTAGGTGCATCTAAGCAGGATTTCAAAAACTTCCATAGAGATTTAAAGGCTTACATTTATGAGTCAGATGCCCAAATGTTTATTGACATTTTCAACAAGAAAAAACTTCTATGGTTTGCATTCTTTTTCGACTTTGATATGGATGAAGACGATCATTTGTGTAGAGCTTTATGGGCAGACCCAATTTGTAGAATGAATTATGCTCTATTTGGTGATATGGTATCTTTTGACACAACATACCAAACAAACAGGTATTATATTTATGTACCCATTTCTTATTACAATGTTCTAAATATTTATTAATGGATTTCAATATCTTATTGGCATGTTCTAAAATCTTATTCTTATATTCTTAATAAGTTTTCTTATTTACAAATTTTTTTATATTATTTCCACAGATATAACATGATATTTGGCCCCTTTACTGGAGTAGACCACCACAAAAAATGTGTTACGTTCGCTGCTTGTTTCATTGCTAAAGAAGATATTGCATTATTTGAGTGGGTTTTCAAAACGTTTCTTAACGCAATGGGAAACAATGAACCTACGTGCTTAATAACAGATCAATACCCAGCAATGAAGATTGCAATAAAAAATGTTTTCAAAAAAACAGAACATAGATTCTGCATGTGGCACATTATGAAAAAGATGAATGATAAATTAGGTAAGCCTTCTAAAACTTTGTTTACAATTAAATTTTTTAATGCTTGACTGTTCTAATATATGTTTTGATCAGGTATTACATTGTATGTTCCAATATATTATTGGTATGTTCAAAATATTTGTATATTATGAAGATACTAACTCCTTTTTTTAATAGGTCGTGCAATTATGCAAGAAACCAATTTCTTAAAAAAGATTCAACCAATTGTTTGGAGTGTTGAGATTGAACCTGCAGAATTTGATGAAAAATGGAAAGCAATCATTTCAGAGTTTAATTTGGAGAAACATGAATGGCTATGTTAAATATTTGAAATCAGAAAAATGTGGATTCCAGCGTATTTCAGGGACTTATTCCTAGGAGGAATTATGAGAACTACATCAAGGTCAGAGAGTGAGAACAACTTTTTCACTGCTTTTACAAATTCTCATCTAAGTCTTGTAGAATTTATTTGAGATTTGATAGTGCAATGGATGCACAAAGGCATAACCAAGCTCACAATGACAATGATGCCAAACATAAAAGACCTGTATGTAAAACACCAATGGGTATTGAAACACATGGAGCTGATGTTTATACAACCACTGTCTTTTATGAGTTTCAGGAAGAGGTTTATAATGGTTCTTTTTTTGTGGAATAGACGGATTCTATAAACAACCTCTTTTCGAAATTTACACTATCAAAGAGCAAAGGACATCAAAAAACTTTCAGGTTATGTACAGCAACATTGAAGATGAAACAAAATGTTCGTGCAAGAAGTTTGAGAGACAGGGCTTACCATGTAGACACATGGTGTGGGTTTGGAAGGCAAAAATGCTTGAATCAATTCTTAACAGGTATGTGCTTAACAGATGGACTACATTAGCAACAAGTCAAAAAAATATAAGCGGGTTCGATTCCCGCTATCCGCCCAAGATAATTTTTTTATTGAATAGGCTAAAGTATTCCGTATAGTTAACCATGATAGTATAGGGATTCTATCCCCTATCTTCCTTTTTCTGCAAGGAAATCTTATGGAAGAATGTGCTGCTACAATTGATAAGAAAACATTGCTGAATCAACTATGGTCAGAGATTAATGTTTGTGTCTATTTAGCTCAAGGTAGTGAGGAAAATATAAAGGATCTTGTGAAGAAGTTTCAAGGAATCAGAATGGATTTAGAAGCTAAAAACACTCAAAAAGACACTGAGAAAAATAGAACTCTTTCAAAAAATCAAGACATTGAAATATTGATTGGAACTAGTGTACCAACTGAAATTAATGTCAAAGCACCGAAAATATCAAAGAACAAAGGTACAGGTGTACATATTCCAAAAGGAAACAATGATAAAAGATTGAAGGGTGAAAGAGAGAAAGAGAGAAAGTTGTTGAGGAAAACAAGAAAAAAAAGAGGTTATGCAGAGTCTGTAAACAACTTGCTAACCATGATAGCAGAAACTGTCCAGAAAAAGAGAACTGATCTCATATATTGTTTAGAACATATGATATAAGGTTTAGAACATATGATACATGTTTTAGAACATATGATATTTTTTTTAGAACATACAATAATTTTTTTTCTATGTAAGAAGCTGAAACATAAATATTTTCTTATATGGTACACTATTTTGATGACAAAGTGGATATAACATGTTTTTTTAGAACATACAATAATTATTTGGTTCTCATTATATCCTTCCTTCTCAACACTGAGATATGACATCCAGAAAAAGAAACCACTATTTCATCCAATCTAATTCAAAATATGTGTTTCAAACACTTCATTACTGATATCAAAATCGTGTATGTTCCAAAAAATATGTTTCATGTTCCAAAATAATATGTCTTACGTTCTAACATATATAACTACAGCAATTACAGAATATACAATTATTTTAAATGTTCATTCTTCCATTTTAATGCATTCTCATTTACACCAGCAACTTCTTTGTTTCCAGAATTTGACAGAATCTTCCAACAGTACTCAATTCTAAAATTCTTCAACTGATCAACCTGCAATATCCCATTCATTATTACTAACATTATCAAAATAATAACAACAGCTGTAGACACCGAGTCGGAGGACCTGTGACGAAAACCTGAAACAAGACAGTCGAAGCGATTGGTTCCGGAAGTTTTTGAAAAAAATATAAAGAATAATAAGCAAAGAAAATTAACGGCAGGGCACGGGTGCTTAGCGGCATCCTGCACGCGGACGACAATGGTCGAACGCCCGCTCGGCGGCACGGGACGTGCGCTCGGCGTCCGTCGGACGCATCGCGAGTGGCACGCCCCTGACGTCCGAATAATGCCCGGGTCTGGTGGCACGGTGCGCGCTCTCGTGGGCCATTGAGCATGCGCGCCCGGTGGCGCGAAGCGCGCGTTCGGCGGCCGTGACGTGTGAACGTCCGACGGAGCGATACGCGCGCTCGGCGGCCGCGGGGTGCGCGTGCCCGACGGCGCGAGGCACGCCCCGAAGGTCGTCGGGCGAGCGCCCAACCACGTCGGGCGAACGCCCAACGAACGTGGGGCGAACGCCCAACGATGGTTGGGCGCGGGCGCCCCAACGTTGCGTTGGGCGCTCGCCCAACGCCGTTGGGCGATCGCCCAACAATTGTTGGGCGATTGCCCAACGAATGTTGGGCGGCCGGCCAACATTGTTGGGCGCTCGCCCAACGCCGTTGGGCGATCGCCCAACGAATGTTGGGCGGCCGCCCAACAACTTTGGGCGACGCCCAATTTTATTTGGGCGTCGCCCAAAGTTCCGGGACCCGTTTCCCTATATAAGGGCACGGATCTCAAAGAAAAAAGGGGGGGAAAAGGGAGGAGGCTTTTAGAGGGAAAAAAACTTTCTCACTCTAAACATTTTTAGAGAGTGGATTTTTTTGAGAAAAATATTTTTTTCTCAAAAATTCCGAATTTCCTAAGTTCAATTTTTACTAAATTTTTATTAAAATCGGGAGCTCGCGGTTCGTGGAATCAATCGGCTTCGACTGTCAGATACCGAATCAAAGGTATTATCCGAGGACTAGACTCTTTATTTTATTTAATTTATTTCTCTCCTTCTATTTATTTTTTTTATGCTATAGTTTTTATTCTTTTAGTCATTTATTTATTTTGTCACGTTTTATTTAGTTAGCGTATTTATTTAATTTTCGTTTCGTGTTAAATAAAATTCGGTTTTGTTTTAAAATAAAAACCTCGTTTTGGATATCCCAATACGAACCGTGATCCGATAAAAAGGTAGTTCGGGTATCGAAAATGTTATAATTATAAGCTTTTTATTTAAAAGACGTTTCCAAATAACGTTTTAAAATAAAAACATCGTTTTAGGAACTTCCGTTTTCGACTATGATCCATCTTTGGTAGTTCGGAAGCCCAAAACGATTGAATTAGATTTAATTTAATGCTTTTGAACAAATCTGAAAAATATGGGAGTGCTGTTGTAATTCACCAATTCTGTCACTAAAGGCTGTTTACCGACTGATTTTCCGTCGGTAAATCTGCCAAAATGTAAAAAATGCTATTTTAGTCCATTTTTCTTAACTTTTAGACTTTTAATCCTTAGTATATATATATATATATAATTATGTAATATATTCTTTTCAAATTGTTTTAAAACTTTAACATATATAATTATTTTAGGAGATTGGTATTCCATTTTTATTCTAATTTTTGTATATGTACATATTACTTTCTTTTTATTATTATTCATTTAAATTACATTAAATTCTATTTTAAATGTTATTTACTTGGGCATTTTGGGAGATAATTAGTAGATATTGGGGGATGAACATATAGTCTTTTTGACATTAGGATTATATTAGTTATGTATATATATATAGTTTTGGGGTATATTTAGGTTATCTTAATTATTGTTAAATAAAATTATTTTGAGTGATAAAGGCTATTTTCCTATTTATGAATTTCATTCACTATTTTCTTATGTTTAAAGTATAAATATATTATTTTCATTATTCTTTCTTATATATGTATTAGATAGTATATTTTCTTTTACTCTTATTTTATGTCTTTTGGGCTAAAATATGTAAATATATATCTATATTATTTTCTTTATTTCTTTTGGTCATTTATAAGTCCATGTTTCAAATGGGCTTCACTTGGAAAAATTAAATTTTGGGCCTAAATGTGTTTATTGATGTAATTATAATAGTTAGAGAGTCCATTAAATAAGTGGGGAAAATAAGTCACAAAAAGAGAGTTTTCAATTAAATTATTTAAGCTAATGAGCTTTCTTAAATCTCTAATGTAGATAAATAGAGTCATTTTGGTTGATATTTCAAATCGTTTTCTAAACACCACGTTTTAAAACCTTAGTCCGTTCCAACGACGGATTAAGCGAACATTGTAATCAAAATCGTTTTTTTTTTTTAATAATGGAGATTTTGAATCGCTTTCTTAATGAATTTGTACAAAATAAAATTGACTTGTATGTTTAACCACGTTTTCTTATTAAAAGGCTTTCACTTTAACGTTTTCAATTACTCGAGTCGTTCCAACGGCGATTCGGGTAAGCTTCATCAAACGGGGTTTTAAAACGCACCCTAATCGTTCCAACGGCGATTAAGGTGCGAACCATGTAAATAAATCCGTTTTGGGGAAATAAGTTAATGTAGAATAAGCACACGACATAATGTTTAACACGGTTGTAAATAAACCACTTCTTTCTTCCCCCTCTCTGTGTATGTATAAACATAAATGGGTGATTCTTTACTGGTGTGGCTTTTCAATATCATATGCTCAAACGGTTTCTAAAAAGAGAAAGAAAAGGGTTTCAAATGAATTTTAAACTTAAAGAAGTATACGATTAGTCCGTTATCGCCTACCATGCTGAGTAGGAGACCGGTGGTTCATAACCGGGCGATGTCGGGGTGCCTAGTAGCCTTTCTCCGGAAAGGAGCTAGCCTTCTCGGCTCGTACCTAAGTTTCCCGAACCCACACCGGTCTCCCGCAAGGGATCGGTGTTCATTTTCCCATTCGTGGGTGGCGACTCTTCCATATCTCCGAGCTCCGGTCCTGCCGAGCAGCTTGATTCCGCGATTGGTTGCTTTCGGCGCCAATCACCGCTTACGTCGCCATGAGGTTGTCCACTCCCCGGTCCGCCCGGGAGATTAGGCCGCGGCACCTCGTCTAACAAGTGGCGACTCTGCTGGGGAAGCGAGAAATTTGATTCCGGAAGGCATGCACTAAGCCCTTAACGGGGACGGATCGTTTTACTCCTTTTCGTATGCATTCACGAGCATTATTGCAAACCCTTTGGGTAATTTTCGCGAAACCTCTAGCGAGAGTCCATTCGTCGCTCGAAAGAGGATAGCGTAAGTTCCCCCTTACAGTAAGGCGCCAGAGGGTCCCCATCCATTCGTTAGGGGCAAATCTGTGCGGTCCTGTGAGGTCCCGCGGTCAGCCGTGTCAGCATATAGTAGCCTTAGAAGTTTCCATAGGATTACCCGTTACTATTTTTGATGTGATAAATGAATCAGTTCGTGTTTTCAAACCGCCATAATACGTGTCTAATCCTAAATTATGTAAAGAAAATGAGACGATGCGTTAATATATACTCATGAATCGACATACTAATTACCCTAAAACATCGAAACGATTTGAACTAAAGACGACTTAGTCATCTCATATGAATGAACATATGCGACCCGCCTTGTCCCTTTCGGTGTCCCGACGAAGGCACGTGTTCAGGAAATACGTTATGACGTAAGCACGTATTAGTATGAATCGGTTCGGTGTTAAGGATAGTTACATTTCGATACAAGAGACTATATTAACGGTAGCCGTTATTCACATTCTTTAAATAAATTGGGATAAAACGAGATCACGACGAAATGAAAACGAAGAACATTTCTGTTTCGAACGACCTTGTTGTAACGTGAAAAGTTTCGCACAAGTAGCCCGTCCCTTCCGAATAAAAGACGAGCTTTTACGTTATGCCTTGCGTCATTCTTAAGAGAAATGGACGTGTCCGCAAAAGGTGACTAAGAAAAGAAAAATGAACTAAAAGACCAAAATCATTCCGAATCTGCGATATATGTCAATCCCGAGAGTAGTTAAAGAAAACAAACCAATACCGTTGAATACGTGCCTCGAACGAGTGTATACCTCGTTTAAAATCTCGAAGCCGAATCAAGCCAAACCATATAATTGCGCCATATGGACGAAACTGCGGGTTTTGACTAACGACTCGATCATTTCGACCGTTACCAAAACTGCAAGAAATATGGCCTGATGTACGTGTTTGCTTAAATCGTGCCTAAAGGAAGGAAAGCGGTGATATCCTCGCTTCGAATAAACACGTGATTCAACGAAACGTTGATTTTCTATAACCACACTGAGATGATATATCCCTTGGATTGGGAGGAACAAAGAGTTGTAATTAGCCGAAAGATTATCGTGCGCTCAAAATAAGACTCGCCGTCTTTTCACGTAGCAAAATGAGCAAATGAATCCTCGACGCTAAGAACAAACGCGTTACGCGATGAGTCCGTTCCCTAAAATAAAATCCAAATATGATTCCATCACTAAATAAACACGTGGTTACGTCTCTAGATAGATCCAAAAGATCCCGTTGTAATCCAAAAATCGAGACATGAACCCACGCGAATAAAAGGGAACGAGTCATTGACAATAACGAACGATTAGACTAGAAGAATAACTCGTACCACGTCTAAAAACTGAGATGCGCTCAAAGGGAGTCAAAACCCGAACTAATGCGTCTCACGAAAGGACGAAAGACGAGTTATTTTGAAAGGACAATCCGACTTGGTCGATTTCTTAGTCACTGAACGTTGATATGTCAAAACGAACTGTATTGTCTGATGGTTGATTTACTTTCCCGCAATAATCAACGGCATCACGCGTCCCCTGGACCGCAATGTGAGCCCCAAACCAAAATCCTAGGAAAGAGACCTGGACCAACGAGTGTGTGGAGGAATAAGGGTGGAAGAGAGATGTTGTGATACGTGTAAATAGAACTAACGTTTGTTCTTCTTATCTTATAATCATAAATAAATAAACGCACACACCACGAATCATGCATATGAAATCATGCATACATACTAATGGATACCATTCGCGCAGACGTCATCATTAAGCGGTTGTGGTTTCGCGAGAGTAATCGACTTGTCAGACAGTTTGATCAGTTGCGAGTAGATAGTTCCGAATCAGTAGTTGTGGCTCCTAAATCATCTTCATCCGAGTATACTCAGTCTTCCGTCAGTATGTCTGCAACCGACGAGAAGGTGGCTGAATTGGAGAATTCTGTGAACAATATCAACGACCAGCTGGCCGCAATCTTGGCCCAGCTAGCTGAGTTAGCACTGAAAGACAACAAGAGTGGTAGTAAGCGTGCTGAGAATGAGGTGAACGATGGCCCTCGCTTTGGGAATGAGGAGGATTATCAGGATTATGTCCGAAAACAGTTAGAGAAGGAGAAAGCTAAGGAAGAGGAGTGGAGGCAACACATCACACAGGAAGTGCAGGACTTGCGCGGAGGAAGCTCTGGAAGTCAAGATTTCTATAACTTGAAGAATTGTTTGACAGCAACAGCTTTGCCTCTGAAATTCCGGCTCCCTGACATGAAAAAGTTCGATGGAACTGGAGATCCCACCGCTCACATGAATCAGTACGTTGCGGTAATGAAGCACATGATCCTGACCGAGGATCAAGTCTTGGGGCTGTTTAACACTTACCTGGAGGGGGCTGCCCTCACATGGTTCCATGCGCTGCCAATGGTGACAAAGAAGGATTGGAAGGAGTTAGCGAAGTCATTCATTGCTCAGTATAGTTTTAACACCATGTTGGAAGTCACTTTAAAAGAGTTAGAGAGCACTAAGCAGCAGACTGGGGAATCCCTTTCAGACTTCGTGAAGAGATGGAGGGCTAAGGCCGCGGTCATGAAACAAAAGCCGCTCGAGCAGGATCAGATCCGAATGGTGATTGGCAATACGTTGCCGTATATTAAGAATGAGTTGAGATATATGCCGTTCACAGATTTCAATCAGATGTATAGTTGTGCCTTGACTGTCGAAGGCGATGGGGAGCCGAAGAAAGCTTATACCAAGTGGACGAAGTCTGGATCTAGTGCCGGAGGGCCTAGTGCGAGTACGGAATCTGCGACAGTGAAAGTGGTTGATCTTAATGCTATCGAAAAGAGGCGGTTCGCCAAGTTCGATCAGACCTATGCGAAAGTTTTTGAACGTCTGCAGAAGAAAGGGTTGTTGAAAGCCCTTACCCCGTATAACAAAGCTCAACCTACTCCGCAGATTCAGGCTAGAGGGTATTGTGAATTCCACAGCAGTTATGGACATATGATTGAGAATTGCGAGAGGCTGAAACACGAAATCCAAGATTTGATTGAGGAGAAGAAGATAGCTGATCCTTTGTCCGCAAACCCTTCCGTTAGGCGCAATCCATTGCCTAATCATAGGGTGAGCGTGATCGGAGTCGGTTTGACAGAAACTGTAGTGATGGAATCTTTTGAGGAAGATGTAGAGGAGTTGTTGGACTCCGTCGAAAGAAGCAATGTAGGAAATGGTTTGTATGTGTCCTTCTTGGGTGAGGAACAAGAGGATGAACCAATGGAGGAAGCATCATATGGTGGAGCACCATATGACGAGGATAGTGCCGAAGAGACCGGTGAAGGGGCGTCTCGGACTATCGTGCCAAATTTGGGTTTGTTCAGTGGAGGAAGGGATCCCGAAGTGCACTTGCGTGAGTATATGCACGATATGTTTATTGAATCCTTCGGGGTAGATGAAATTGCTCAGTGGTTCCACCATTCGCTGGTAGGTGAGCCTTTGCAATGGTTCCATTCATTGCCCGACTCTTACAAGCACGATTGGGATCAGTTGTCGGATTTGTTTCTTGAAAAGTATCAGAGAGCTGAGGATAGAACTGCAGAGCACTTTGCAATGCAGATTAGACCCATCAAACGTCCATTGCCAAGGGTGAGCAAGTATAACGGCAATAAGGACCCTATGGAGCACCTTCACTTCTACTTGTCGGCTATGACAGCCCTGAGTTTCAAAGAGGAAGAGATCACTAGCTTGTTTTGTAATTCATTGATGGGTGAACCGCTGATGTGGTATATGTCGCTGCCAATGTATGTTAAGACCGATTGGGCAGCTATGACAAAGAGATTTATCAAGGAGTATACGGCATGGATGCTAGCAGAGCAAACTCCTGATTCCCCGTCTTACCAAACACCTGATACGGTGTTAGCAATGCCTAGGTATGGTGGATACCGGGATCCTGTAGAGCATGCGAGGATATTCCGCGATCATATGTATAATGCTGGATTCCCACAGTGTGAGTTGCATGAACATTTTCCGAAAACCTTGATGGGAGAAGCCTTATTGTGGCATCAGGGTCTGTCGGAGGAAGAGATGTGTCATTGGGTACCACTCAGAAATGCCTTTGTGGCGAGATACGAAATGTACATTCCGTGGACGGGATCCCTGGATGATTTGGACAGGATTAGGCAATTCCCCGAGGAACATTTTGTGGATTATGCTAGGAGGTGGAGGCACCGTTATGAGCAGTGTAATGAGACAATGAGCGATAAGGTGCAGCTTATGTGCATACAACGAGGCGCTATTCCGTTGGCCGCAAGAAGAATGAGTAGAGTGTCCCTCCGTGACTATGATGAGTTGATAGGTTGGGCTTTGTATGGATCAGCGGATCCCTTTTTCCTGAATCCGAGTGTTCCTCACGTCATGGATTTGATGGTCGTAGACATTTGGGCGAGTTCCTCGGATGAGGAGGATGCTAATCGAAGGGTTCCTATTAACATCTGGGACGAATCAGATGATGAGCCGGAAATTACGGTAATGACGAGATCAGGTCGTGTGGCCGAAGGAAAGGCACCAATGGTAGGGAGTGAGATTGGAGAAGGGTCGGCTCCTAAGCCCGATGACCAAGTTCTTGAACAGTTAAAGAAGACGCAAGCTAAGTCTACGGTCTGGGAAGTTTTATGCCATTCTAAGTACCATCGTGAGAACCTGATGAAGGAGTTGCAGAATTTGGTTATTTCCACCGACACTGAGCCGACAGCGCTAGTAGGGGCAATAATGGCCCAGAAAAAGACTAAGATCACGTTTACCGACGAGGATCTCCCAGAAGAGGGGAAGGCTCACAACAAGCCATTGTATATCCGAGCGGAAATTAACGGGAAGAAGGCTAGCTGTGTGATGGTCGATGATGGATCAACCATTAATGTTTTTCCGTTGAAACTCTTGTCGAGGTTGAGAGTAGAGAGAGGAGACTTGACAGCTTCTAAAATAGTGATCAGAGCATACGATGACAGCCGTAGGCATATTGAAGGAGTTTTCAAAGCCAAATTGAAAGTAGGGCCACATGAGGAAGAGACTGAGTTCACAGTGTTGGACATCCCGGTAACTTTTGCTGTGTTGTTGGGACGCCCTTGGTTCCACAAGCTGGGAGGTGTACCCTCCACGCTCCATCAGATGATTAAGTTCCCCTTCGGGGAGGAGATAGTAACAATTAGAGCTGAAAAACTGAGCTCGGTGGCAGCATTGGGAATTGAGCCTTAACTTTTCTCCGGATTCCAAGTCTCTGGGATTTACGAGTCGAGCATGACCACCGATGTGGTGAAGATGATGAAGGGAGGTTTCATCCCGGGAATGGGATTAGGAGCACACCATCAAGGGTTGTCAGAGTTTCCGGATTTTAAAAGTCAGAAAACCCGGAGGGGTTTGGGATATGAGCAGGGGAGTCCATCCAACATGAGTGCAGAAGGAAAAATAGGCTTGAGGAAGCATTTTGTAAGCGAGGGGCATGGAAAGCCATATTCGGGAACCTCCGAGTCGTGGACTAGCACGGAAGGAAAGATTCTGCCAGGGTTTGAAATCTTCAATGATGTCGCCGACTGGGGCAAAGGAAAGGCAAGCTGCTTTGTCGAGGAGATCATGATGCTAGATTCAAATGCCGAGGAGCAGGTCATTACCATTGAAGCGGCTACAGGAGCTGAAATTGAGCCTAGTACCTCGAGAGTATATGAGAAGTCCGAAGATATTGAGGATGAAAATTGTATTACTGCTTTGTTTGAGTCTGATGATGTAATCACCCACGCTATCAATGAAATGAATTCCGATTTTGCTTACTTGCTTGATGTTGATCATGATCATTCCATGCATTCTCATTCATATAACATGCCTACATTTGAAATCAATACAATAGAAATGTCAACTTTCAATCTTGGTACAGATGAAAATCCTAAACTTATACAAATTGCTCAAGAATTAACTATTGAAGAGAGAAAAGAATTTGAGAGAATAATTAAAAAATACGAAATTGTATTCGCGTGGACATACGAAGACATGCCTGGAATCGATCAATCAATCGTAACTCACCGTATTCCAACATATCCCGAGGTAAGGCCCGTAAAGCAGAAGCTCCGACATATGAGACTCGAATGGGCAGATAAGATCAGAGAGGAAGTGAAGAAGCAGTTAGAAGCAGGATTCATCGAAGTGATCGACTACCCCCCTTGGGTTGCAAATGTAGTGCCCATTGCGAAAAAGGATGGCAAAGTGAGGATGTGCGTGGATTACAGAGATCTTAACAAGGCATGCCCCAAGGATGAGTTCGCCTTGCCTCATATCGATGTATTGATCGACAGTGCAGCATCAAGCGTCTTACACACAAATGTGGATGGTTTCATGGGCTACATGCAAGTTCAGATGGCCGAAAAGCACAAAGCGAAAACCTCGTTCACAACTGAGTAGGGAACATACTGTTACAGAGTGATGCCGTTTGGTTTGAAAAACGCCGGGGCAACCTATCAGAGAATGGCCACGGCACTGTTCCATGACATGATACACAAGGAGGTAGAAGTCTACGTGGATGACATGATGGTCAAATCAGAGACAAGAGAAGGGCATTTTGCCGCACTCGAGAAGTTTTTGGCCCGAATTGCAGAATTCAAGCTAAGGTTAAACCCGAAGAAGTGCTTTTTCGGCGTTTCGTCGGGGAAAATCTTAGGCTATGTAATCGGAAATAAGGGAATCGAGGTGGATCCCGATAAAGTGAAGGCTATAAAGGAAATGCCGGCGCCGAGAAATGAGAAGGAAGTGAGAGGGTTTCTGGGGCAGGTTCAGTATATCAGCCGGTTTATAGCAAGACTCACCGCAATCTGCGAGCCAATCTTTAAGTTGCTAAGGAAAGACCAACCCGCTGTTTGGAATGATAAGTGTCAGCAAGCGTTGGAGAGTGTCCGAAGTTACTTGTCTAATCCGCCAGTGTTGAGACCGCCTAAACTGGGAAAGCCACTTCTCCTCTATGTAGCAATTGAGGAGCGATCTATCGGAGCAATGTTGGCTCAAGAGGGAGACACCGGTGTGGAGCACGCGGTGTATTATTTGAGTAAGAAGTTCCTGGAGTATGAGCTCAAATACAACATGATCGAAAAGACATGTGTGGCAGTGGTGTGGTTGACGAAGAAACTGCGGCACTATTTCCAATCGTATAAAGTGATCATTATTTCTCGGATGGACCCCGTGAAGTATCTATACCGAACTCCATCCTTGACGGGGAAGTTAGCCCGATGGTTGTTGCTTTCGTCCGAGTTTGACATTGAATATGTGACGAAGAAGGTTATCAAAGGAAGGGCCGTGGCAGAGTTTCTAGCTAACCAACCCCTGAATGCAGAAGAGGAAGAAGTAAGCTATGATTTCCCCGATGAACATTTGAACGCAATCGAAGTCATACCATGGAAAATGTTCTTCGACGGAGCGGTTAATTCGAGTGGAGCCGGAGTAGGAGTGCTACTTATCTCACCGGAAGGAGAAAGAATCCCGATGGCGAAGAAGTTATCCTTCCCCCTTACCAACAATATGGCCGAATACGAAGCATGCATTTATGGTTTGGAGTCATTAGCAGCACTGGGAGCGTCATATGTCGAAATTTGGGGTGACTCCAAGTTGATCATCGAACAGGCACAAGGGAACTGGGAAGTGAGAGAAGAAAGGCTACGTCCGTATCTAGATCAGCTAGAAGGGTTGGCACGAAGATTCAAGGAATGTCGTTTCTATCATATTCCTCGAGCACAGAACCAGGCGGCGGATGCCTTGGCCACTTTGGTGTCAGTTTGGGACAACCCCCGGAACCTTGCTTCGAAACCATTGGTATTGAGAAGATCTCACAAACCGTGCTACGAAGACGTAATGCTGTTAGGGGCAGATGAAAAACCGTGGTATTTCGATATCGTGAACTTCATGAAAGATGGAACATATCCGGCAGAGTCGGAACCTAGGGATCAAGCTGTGATTAGAAGGCTAGCCCGTCAGTTCGTCATCCACAACGACTTGCTTTACAAAAGGCACATTGACGGATTACAACTAAGATGCTTGGATGCGGGTGAAGCCTGCGAAGCGATGGAATCAGTACATTCGGGAATTTGTGGAGCCCATATGGGAGGAGCAGTACTCGCTAAGAAAATTATTAGGCAAGGCTTCTATTGGCTCACCATGGAAAGGGATTGTAACGAGTATGCGAAGAAATGTCACGATTGTCAAATCCACGGCGATTGCAGTCATCTTCCGGCCATGGAATTACACGTGCTAGCACCTATTTGGCCATTCACTGCTTGGGGCATTGACATCATTGGCGAAGTAAGGCCTAATGCTTCAAATGGACATAAGTTTATTGCAGTCGCCGTCGATTATTTCACCAAGTGGGTAGAAGCAGAGTCGTTTAGCAAACTGGGATCCAAGCAGATGAGAAAGTTCATTAAAAAACACTTGATCACCCGGTTCGGAGTACCTCATCACATGATCACGGATAACGGGGTCCAGTTTCAGGGGGAAGTGAGGAATCTTTTCCGAGAATATGGCATTGAACATCACAAGTCTTCTCCGTACCGTCCACAGGCTAATGGGGCAGTAGAAGCAGCTAATAAGAACCTTAAAAGGATCCTCGTAAAGACAGTGGAATCACATCGGAATTGGCACGAGCACCTCCCACTCGCGTTGTGGGCTTATCGCACGACAGTCAGAACCTCGACTGGGGCAACACCATTCTCCTTGGTATACGGAACAGAAGCAGTCCTGCCGATTGAGATCGAAAAGCGATCGTTGAGAATCGCAGTGGAAGCAGAAATTCCCGAGGCGGAATGGGTAAAGAGGCGATGCGAGCAGTTGGCTTTAGTTGATGAGAAAAGGATGGAAGCCCTTTACCATGTACAGTTGTATCAAAGAAGGATGGCTCGGGCTTTCAATAAAAAAGTCAAGACCAGCCCTATCAAAGAAGGAGATTTGGTGCTAAAACAGATCCGTGTGACGCACACCGACCCGAGGGGGAAGTTCAGGCCTAACTGGGAAGGACCATTCGTCGTGAAGAAGATACTAAGCAAAGGAGCGGTGAAGTTAACCACAATGGACGGCATGGAATTCTCCGAACCTACCAATCTGGATAGGCTTAAGAAATACTTTTCGTAAAAAAAAAAAAGAAGAAAAAAAAAGAAAAATTCTCGATAGGTCGAAAACCCGCAAAGGGCGACCTATGCAACAATAAGGGAAATCCCAATGGGTGAAAACCCGAAATGGAGCTCATTTAAAAATTCCGGGATAGTAAAAGGAGAGGAGGAAAATCGCCGGGATCCGAAAACCGAAAGGCGGGTCCTGGTAACAATAGTTATAACTTGAGCAATTACAAAAACAATGTATAAGAGACTAAGTATTTCTGTTGTTTGTAAATAAATAAAGGCATGAATATATTTGACGAGAATGATTGGAATCATCATAATCTACTGAATGCATGGTAATATGAATCGCGAGTTATACATTTCCTGTCCCACTTTTCACAAAAAGCCTACCTACTATCCACCCCACGCCCTATACATCAGCTATACATCGGGGAAACTCTAATAAAAGCTACAAAGCAACAATGAAAGCTACAAAGCAATACATAACGAGCCTAATACGGAGATAAGTCCCAATAGTTCTCAAAATCTCTCAGGTGAGATGCCCGCTCCGCAGATCTTGTCTCCTCGGCAGCACGCGCTCTCTCATCAGAAGCTCGCGCTCTCTCATCAGAAACCCGTGCTCTCTCATCAGCAGCTAGTGCTCTCTCCTCTGCAGCAAGGCGTCTGATCGACTCATCACGCGCCCTCCCCTCGACGGCAAGGCGACCCTCAGTCTCCCGTCGCATCACCCGCGACCAGTGGTCGTTCCTCTCTTGATACACACGACCAACTCGGGCATCAGCTTCCCGCACTAGCTCACTCTGTCTCCGCTCATGGGCATGAAGATCACTCTACAAGAAAAAAAAACAAACAAAAAACAGATAAGAGGCAGCATAGGCAAAAACATAAATCATACATACATGCATACATTTCACTACACTAAAGTACAATAATGATACATACCAGGTGGTCGGTGCAGCGCAAGCTGAGGCAATCTCGTAGGAAGTCGGATAGATCCACGTAGTCTGTACAGGTCTCCCTAGTGGTCAGTGAAGCGTCCGAGGGATCAAACGGGACCCTCGAGGAGAAGATAGGAGGGGCCGCCTCGAATCCCGCATAAGGTGTCCCAGACTAGTCATAGCGGATCGTGGCATAATCCCTCCCGTAGCCTGGTATAGGCACGCCTATGGACGATCTCTCCGGTCGAGCTGCGCTGGAGGACTCGCCGACGAAGTAGGGCTGCTCGCGCGCTGGTGTCTGAGTCTGAGTGCCATCAAAAAAATTAGATAAGTGGGCACTCCTCCAAGATCCCTCCTGCAAAAAAAAAAAAAAAACACACAATAAAACCTCCGAGCATATCGTGAATAAAATGAAGGGGGAACGGAATCACTTACCGGAACCTCCTTCTGACCGAAGACTGCCGCGACAGCCTCTCTTGAAAACACGTCCGTCACCGGATCTACCTCCATCGCTGTCGCCGGGGCATCCCTCGCGCTCAGTAAAGTAAACAAGTAAGGCTCGCGGCCCCCGGCGTGAATCCACACCGCTCTACCAACATACCTACGGGTCAGGTCCCGACGAATGACTGATAAGGGCAGAATCCGTACCGCGAACATAGAGATGGGGATCTCACCCGGCGTCCAATGAGCGTCTCTAACCCCGGTAATGCCTCGATCCCCTAGATACCACGCCCGCACGCAGGGGCCGGTGAGCACACACTGCTGCTCCTGGATCATCGACACGTATGCATACTCAGGGCCGAAGTCGAGGTCATCCCACCTGAACTGAATCTAAAGCAAAATACACAAAGAGAAAGTCAGAAAGGCTCAAACCAAAATCTGGCATGATGGGGCAAAATCTACCTGACTCAGGGTCAGCGAGTCGATCCGATCCAGAAGCCACGATACGGTCCGACTCCTCTCAGCGCTCAAGTCGAAGTCCCTCCATCGAGTAAATGGCGGCCTCGGCACTCTCGGTCGAGGTCGAGACCGGCTAGGAAGGATGTGTCTCTCGTATGCCCACACCTGCGGTAAAAACAAAGACTAGGAGTGTGAAAAATGCGAAAAAGATAAGACGGATAAGTCAAGAAGGCGTCACGTACCAGCAGGGCAAAGGTATAACCGCCGAAGTCCTTGCGCTTCCGGCAAGTCAGATCCAAGAACTTGTAAAGAAAGGCTAAGCCTGCCCCTGCCCAATCATAAGAAGCCGCTGCATCCAGATCGCTAAGTGCCTGAATAAGACCTGCGTGTACCTTCCCGCCCTTCGTGCGGAAAATCATCTCACTCAGAGCATATACTAAGAAACTACGAACCGCCAGGTCGGTAGCGTCAGTCTCGCAGAAATCACGTCTACTCAAGAGGCTCGCGGTAGAGACAAACTTCGCCGGAGTAGACTTGGCACATAGACGAACTCCCGGTCCAATCAAGGTAGCAAGCCTAGCAGGGTCGACCAGTGGTCGCATCATACCAAAGTGCAAAGGGACGGGAGTGTTGCTCCCTCGCAATCCTATCAACAGCGAAAAATCTCGAGGCGAGATGGTCATCTCCCCAAAGGAAAGGTGGAAGGTGTGGGTCGAGTCAACCCACCGCTCGCATAAGGCCCGTAGGCCAAAAGGATCGCATACCCCATTGGTGCGGGGCAGCGCTGCAATAAAGGGCTCGAAGCCCAACTCCTGCACACGGGCTCTCGCCGCGGCACCTAGCCTATCATACCATGAGTGAATCTCGGCGGTGGTCCCCGAAATCTCGATGAGCTAAAGAGGAACAAGATAAAAAAAAAGAAAATTTAAATACGGCTCCTAAAGCATGCATTTGATAAGAACGCGTCAAGAACGGGTATTCTTTCATTATCTAACCTAGAGACATCCGGTCAGTTAGGACCAACTTTCTGTAAAAATCTCTCCTGTAGGGTCATTCACGTAAGGTTTAGTCAATTCTTTAATCCACCCTCGTCTGCGGTGACGAGGAGCATAGATTAGGTTCTACTATTCACATGCATTAGCTAAGTTTTTACTATTCATGTTTCTACTATTCACGTGCGTTAACTAAGTTTTTACTATTCACTTTGTCACTATTCACGTGCACTATTCACGTTTACTATTCACGTGCATTAGCTAAGTTTTTACTATTCACGTGCACTATTCACGTGCACTATTCACGTGCGTTAGCTGAGTTTTTACTATTCACGTGCATTAGCTAAGTTTTTACTATTCACGTTGTCACAATTCACGTTTTTACTATTCACGTGCACTATTCACGTTTTGACTATTCACATCGTTTTTACTGGCAACATGCATAAATTCGTAGTGTACTATTCACATGCATATAGCGCGCATTCTTACAAAAACAAACAGGTGTTACGTGTAAATAAAGGAATTCACGTTTTCTAGTTAAAGTCCTCTAAAGCAGCCTAAGAGTTAGCATGCAAATCATGTTCGTATAGGAGTGCTAAATCCTAGAGTTCAAATCAAATAAAAGTGAGGAACCACTTACCTCGTTGCAGCGTGTCCTGCTCAAGTGTGTTGTAAGGTCGTGGAAGGTATCCACTCTATCCAGGTTTACATAAACCTCGTCCATGCCTCGGGTGCCATCCCATTCGTCTAAATCCATCCCGAGAATAATCCAAATTGAAGTCTAGTGAGAGAAAGAGGAGAGAGAAGGTGTGGGGTTGAAATGAAACCCCACCACCTTATATAGGAAAAAGGAATGACATTCCCGTAAATAGTGAAAAAAGTACGATTTGACATAAAGGTAAAAAGTAAATAATTAATTACCAGGTGCACAGACCTCCGATTTGCAGTCCGTTTCAGCCTGCATTTCTCCCAGACAGTGACTAACATTGTCAAGACATCAATTCCAGACAACAGCTAATTTTTACAGAACAGTGACACCAGTCGAAATACAAACGACAGTCAACAGAAAAACAATCAGTAGTCTATTTCATTTCGGACTCAGACGTGTGCCCATCGAATCGTCGAGATGATAGCTCTAGTGAGAAAATACAGACAACCGTGTCGTAAGAAAATCCAGAAACAGAACCCGCTTTTTTGCCATTTGACTCACGGTCGCAGACCGGAGTTGCTTTTGAGCCATTTGACTCTCGGTCGCAGACCGGAGTTGCTTTTGAGCCATTTGACTCACGGTCGCAGACCGGAGTTGCTTTTGAGCCATCTGACTCACGGTCGCAGACCGGAGTTGCTTTTGAGCCATCTGACTCACGGTCGCAGACCGAAGTTGCTTTTGAGCCATCTGACTCACGGTCGCAGACCGGAGTTGCTTTTGAGCCATCTGACTCATGGTCGCAGATCGGAGTTGCTTTTGAGCCATATTTACCTAAGATCGTAGACTAGGGTAGCGGTTTAGCCATTATCCCCACAGTCGTAAATCAGGGTAGCTGTTTAGCCATTATCCCCGTAATCTTGAAATAGGGTAGCTTTTTAGCCATTATCCCCGTGATCTTGAAATAGGGTAGCTGTTTAGCCATTATCCCCGCGATCTTGAAATAGGGTAACGGTTTAGCCATTATCCCCACAGTCGTAAATCAGGGTAGCTGTTTAGCCATTATCCCCGTAATCTTGAAATAGGGTAGCTGTTTAGCCATTATCCCCACGGTCATAAACTAGGGTAGCTATTTAGCCATTATCCCCGTGATCGCGAACTAGGGTGCAGCCCGAAGCAGAGTCTGATGCAGTCAGAGAGCAACGCCAGAGCGCGCAGCGTAAAGGTCAGGTATGTTTCCTCCTACTCGTTACGTGTCTTTTACTTTTATATGTTTTACATTGCATGTGTTACGTTAGCAAAAACGTTTTCGAACCACACACATCACTGTCAAAATAGAAAAGTAGGGGCAACTGTAGACACCGAGTCGGAGGACCTGTGACGAAAACCTGAAACAAGACAGTCGAAGCGATTGGTACCGGAAGTTTTTGAAAAAAATATAAAGAATAATAAGCAAAGAAAATTAACGGCAGGGCACGGGTGCTTAGCGGCATCCTGCACGCGGACGATAATGGTCGAACGCCCGCTCGGCGGCACGGGACGTGCGCTCGGCGTCCGTCGGACGCATCGCGAGTGGCACGCCCCTGACGTCCGAATAATGCCCGGGTCTGGTGGCACGGTGCGCGCTCTCGTGGGCCATTAAGCGTGCGCGCCCGGTGGCGCGAAGCGCGCGTTCGGCGGCCGCGACGTATGAACGTCCGACGGCGCGATACGCGCGCTCGGCGGCCGCGGGGTGCGCGTGCCCGACGGCGCGAGGCGCGTCCCGAAGGTCGTCGGGCGAGCGCCCAACCACGTCGGGCGAACGCCCAACGAACGTGGGGCGAACGCCCAACGATGGTTGGGCGCGGGCGCCCCAACGTTGCGTTGGGCGCTCGCCCAACGCCGTTGGGCGATCGCCCAACAATTGTTGGGCGATTGCCCAACGAATGTTGGGCGGCCGCCCAACATTGTTGGGCGCTCGCCCAACGCCGTTGGGCGATCGCACAACATTGTTGGGCAGCCGCCCAACTACTGTTGGGCGGCCGCCCAACAATGTTGGGCAGTAGCCCAACTTAGTGTTGGGCGGCCGCCCAACATGCCTTGGGCGGCCGCCCAACAACTTTGGGCGACGCCCAATTTTATTTGGGCGTCGCCCAAAGTTCCGGGACCCGTTTCCCTATATAAGGGCACGGATCCCAAAGAAAAAAGGGGGGGAAAAGGGAGGAGGCTTTTAGGGGGAAAAAAACTTTCTCACTCTAAACATTTTTAGAGAGAGAGAGAGTGGATTTTTTTGAGAAAAATATTTTTTTCTCAAAAATTCCGAATTTCCTAAGTTCAATTTTTACTAAATTTTTATTAAAATCGGGAGCTCGCGGTTCGTGGAATCAATCGGCTTCGACTGTCAGATACCGAATCAAAGATATTATCCGAGGACTAGACTCTTTATTTTATTTAATTTATTTCTCTCCTTCTATTTATTTTTTTTATGCTATAGTTTTTATTCTTTTAGTCATTTATTTATTTTGTCACGTTTTATTTAGTTAGCGTATTTATTTAATTTTCGTTTCGTGTTAAATAAAATTCGGTTTTGTTTTAAAATAAAAACCTCGTTTTGGATATCCCAATACGAACCGTGATCCGATAAAAAGGTAGTTCGGGTATCGAAAATGTTATAATTATAAGCTTTTTATTTAAAAGACGTTTCCAAATAACGTTTTAAAATAAAAACATCGTTTTAGGAACTTCCGTTTTCGACTATGATCCATCTTTGGTAGTTCGGAAGCCCAAAACGATTGAATTAGATTTAATTTAATGCTTTTGAACAAATCTGGAAAATATGGGAGTGCTGTTGTAATTCACCAATTCTGTCACTAAAGGCTGTTTACCGACGGATTTTCCGTCCGTAAATCTGCCAAAATGTAAAAAATGCTATTTTAGTCCATTTTTCTTAACTTTTAGACTTTTAATCCTTAGTATATATATATATATAATTATGTAATATATTCTTTTCAAATTGTTTTAAAACTTTAACATATATAATTATTTTAGGAGATTGGTATTCCATTTTTATTCTAATTTTTGTATATGTACATATTACTTTCTTTTTATTATTATTCATTTAAATTACATTAAATTCTATTTTAAATGTTATTTATTTGGGCATTTTGGGAGATAATTAGTAGATATTGGGGGATGAACATATAGTCTTTTTGACATTAGGATTATATTAGTTATGTATATATATATAGTTTTGGGGTATATTTAGGTTATCTTAATTATTGTTAAATAAAATTATTTTGAGTGATAAAGGCTATTTTCCTATTTATGAATTTCATTCACTATTTTCTTATGTTTAAAGTATAAATATATTATTTTCATTATTCTTTCTTATATATGTATTAGATAGTATATTTTCTTTTACTCTTATTTTATGTCTTTTGGGCTAAAATATGTAAATATATATCTATATTATTTTCTTTATTTCTTTTGGTCATTTATAAGTCCATGTTTCAAATGGGCTTCACTTGGAAAA
Source organism: Euphorbia lathyris (assembly GCF_963576675.1). Taxonomy (NCBI): domain Eukaryota; kingdom Viridiplantae; phylum Streptophyta; class Magnoliopsida; order Malpighiales; family Euphorbiaceae; genus Euphorbia; species Euphorbia lathyris. The sequence goes on along the minus strand of NC_088917.1, from coordinate 4,791,061 downwards.
ATTAAATTTTGGGCCTAAATGTGTTTATTGATGTAATTATAATAGTTAGAGAGTCCATTAAATAAGTGGGGAAAATAAGTCACAAAAAGAGAGTTTTCAATTAAATTATTTAAGCTAATGAGCTTTCTTAAATCTCTAATGTAGATAAATAGAGTCATTTTGGTTGATATTTCAAATCGTTTTCTAAACACCACGTTTTAAAACCTTAGTCCGTTCCAACGACGGATTAAGCGAACATTGTAATCAAAATCGTTTTTTTTTTTTAAATAATGGAGATTTTGAATCGCTTTCTTAATGAATTTGTACAAAATAAAATTGACTTGTATGTTTAACCACGTTTTCTTATTAAAAGGCTTTCACTTTAACGTTTTCAATTACTCGAGTCGTTCCAACGGCGATTCGGGTAAGCTTCATCAAACGGGGTTTTAAAACGCACCCTAATCGTTCCAACGGCGATTAAGGTGCGAACCATGTAAATAAATCCGTTTTGGGGAAATAAGTTAATGTAGAATAAGCACACGACATAATGTTTAACACGGTTGTAAATAAACCACTTCTTTCTTCCCCCTCTCTGTGTATGTATAAACATAAATGGGTGATTCTTTACTGGTGTGGCTTTTCAATATCATATGCTCAAACGGTTTCTAAAAAGAGAAAGAAAAGGGTTTCAAATGAATTTTAAACTTAAAGAAGTATACGATTAGTCCGTTATCGCCTACCATGCTGAGTAGGAGGTCGGTGGTTCATAACCGGGCGATGTCGGGGTGCCTAGTAGCCTTTCTTCGGAAAGGAGCTAGCCTTCTCGGCTCGTACCTAAGTTTCCCGAACCCACACCGGTCTCCCGTAAGGGATCGGTGTTCATTTTCCCATTCGTGGGTGGCGACTCTTCCATATCTCCGAGCTCCGGTCCTGTCGAGCAGCTTGATTCCGCGATTGGTTGCTTTCGGCGCCAATCACCGCTTACGTCGCCATGAGGTTGTCCACCCCCCGGTCCGCCCGGGAGATTAGGCCGCGGCACCTCGTCTAACAACAGCCTATAATAAAAAAGATTTAAAAAAACTCACATTGTTCTTTCGAACTCCAATATCCCATTTAGCCTCATCTTGTCCAAAATAGGATTCCATATGTTTCAAAAGGAAAACACCACAATCATCATTGTTGGTTGAGTCTTTCCACTTCAACTTCAAATGTCTTGAAGCATAAGCACTGATATCATTCAAGCAATTAGGGCTTTCTCTTTTCATATAAAGATAATATGCTTTCACCTGAAAAACATAGAACAACATCTTATCAATATTAAAACATATAATCAACTACTCAGAACATACACTTAGATTTTCTGAACGTGACAGTAAATATATAGAACACAATAACAAAACTAAAAAACAGTTGAGTAATCTTACCAAAACCTTTGCAAAACCCTTATATTTACTATGAACTGTTACACCTTTATCAAGAGCCTTGTTATCAATAACGTCTATCTTTCCAGTAAAATGGTTGATAACGAAAAGATAGAAATGTGCAGCATAAACAACCGGAAAGAACACCTACAAAAATAAACCATTAGCAATAATAATAATTACAAACAACAATTAAAATAAAACACAATTTACTTTTAATATAATTACCAAGTGATAATTCTGTAAACTATCTACTTTAGCCTCACGAAGTTCATAACTAATCCTCTCAAAAAAAGCATTGTGTCTGTCGCTGTACTTAATACTTCCAAGAACTCCCTTATCAGTACACAGTATCACCTATACAAAAATACAACATTCATATTAATATAATCCAATTTCTTTTCCACAAAAAAATATCAAAATGTAAAAACACATACAAATGGTACAGTAGAGAAGAAGAATCTATGCACAGAAGTTGGACCCTTGCTCTTCTCTTCAGAATTCAATATTCGAGACCACGCATCAACCACATTACTAACCAAATGATTGCTTCCTGACAAGCTCATAATCTCCTCTCTATTGATTGTGGACAAACAATCACTATACAACAACTCACTTCAAAAAAAACAAACAGAATAAAATAAAAACAATCAGTATATCTTAAAGAAAATTCAAATTAACACAAACAACATTCAATTAAGATCTTACTGTGGGTCTTCATTACAAAAAGCATATCCAACCAACATTCTCCGCGAACTAAGCATATTATTTAGTAAATGCAGAGACTCAAGCAAAAATGGAGACTGTAAATATTCAGGCAACTTTGAAATCCTTTTTGAACGATTTCCAACACCAACTTCTTGCACTTCCTCAACTACATCTTTGCGTACTCTCCTATTAACAATAGAAAGAAAATAACAAAAGAGGACAAAATTAACCAGGTTCAAAAACAGAAACCACATAATCTTAAATTCTATTCTCATGTTCTAAAATATAAACCATATGTTCCAAACACACATACACATGATCTAAATTAGAAAAATTCTTAAATCACTTACATTGCATTACTATCAGAAACATCATCAGCAAAACTTTCATCAAGCCCAGCAACTCCTACTCTCAACACTTCTTCAACAAACTCTTCCCGAACTTCATCCAAATCAAATTGACTATATTTCATACCACACCTACTTTTCCACTATAAAATATAAAAAAATTAAAACCATAAAACAAACTATAATTTCAAAATAATGCAACAAAACCTTTATTATAAATGCACTATACCTTTTCAGCAAACTTCAAATCCTTGTCCATCACAATATCTCTCATGAACCGCATTACAAAAAAACCACATATTTTGTGATCTTTTTGCTCTGGCACACCCTACAACACAACAATCACAAAATTAAAATAATGTAAATCAACCTAACATTTACGTTCTAAAAAATTTCACACATGTACAAAACAAATATACAAGTTAAGAATTACCAAAAGTGCAGTCCATTTGACTTTAACTTTATCATTCTCAGAGTATAATTTAACAGCGCTGTTAAAATAAAAATCATTAAAATCAGTTACATCATCTTAATCTCCAAACATAGTTATATATCAAATAAACTATAAAACAAAATACAAACAAAAAAACATACTCATTCACAACATCAATCCATACATCTCCCTTTGGCAAACGCCTTCTCAAGGGATCCAACCAATAAGCTCTAAAATTCTTCAAATCGATAATTGACAACGTCCAATGTCCACTGAAAATAATACTATTATTATTTCAAAATAAAGAAAATTACTTAAAAAAATATTAAATAAAATAACTAAAACAATCATACCCTATATTATATGGACACAAAAAGATAGACTTATCCATCGTGGACATCTTCAATCGATTCATCAACTCATCTGAGCGCTGGCTTACTGTTTTAGAACTTCCAATGGAATAAGTGTAATAAGGATCAACAAAATAAAACAAATTCTCCATTCCTCTTTTCTTCAACAAATTAAACAAGTAGCTACATAAAAACAAAAAAGAACATAGTAAGAATCAACTACAACTAATATAAATAAAACTATAACATTTCAAAAACAAAATACCTCATATAGAAAATTATAACGTTGCAAGTTATCTCTTCCATATGAACCATAGAATATATATCCTGCCTCAACAATAATGCTTTAGCAGAATGTCCAAACAACTCTTCACCAACAACATAGCTAACAAAATTCCCTTTCACCAACTCCGCATTTGCCCATTTGCACAACATTTGTAACTTATCTGGAATATTTCTAGGCAAAGCTTGCAAATCTACATCCACCGCATCTTCTATCACCACATTATCAACTTCATCATCAACAACAAACCTGTTGACAAAACAAACAAACTTAAAAAATCAAATAGGAATAACATAATAAGAAGCATAAAACGTATGTTCTGAACAATAAAGCATATGTTCTAAACAATAAAACATATGTTCTAAAATATAACAAACATTAAAAAACATAAACAAAATATAAAATAATTATTTTCACATACATTACTTCAGGATCAGAATTATTCTTCATATCTGCACCATCCGATTTCTCAACAAATTTTTTTGCTTGTGTAGATCCACCTTCAGTTCCAACAAAATCAGGTAACTCTTGACTCAACAAATTAAAATTCGGACAATAATATTTTTCTTCAGATTTCTTCATTGGAGTTTTACTCTCTCTCTGATCTTTCTTCTCTCTTTTAATTCTTTCAACCAACGCATCTATCTCATCAAAAAATTCAGAATTAAAATAAGGATGACTATCTTGACTAGACAAATCACAATCAACATCTCCAGTCATTCCTGAATCTTTTTTACTTTCCGCTTTGTTCTCATTAACTACTTCTTCTTTCCCTCCTTCACTTTGAGAAACCGGATCTTCATTGCCTCGAGTATATTTACTCCACAAGCTGTTGATCAGATTAGACATCTCAACACTTGTACCATCTTCACCAAAAATAACATTAGCTTCTTTCAACATACAGTACATTTCATTAACTTTAGAACCCAATTCTTTAGCTAATGATTGGAACTTAGCAAGAAATTCCTGCATATACAAATCCATAATAAAAAACAGGGCATGTTATAAATAATATTAAGCATGCTCTAAATTTTAATAAGCATGTTCTAAAATTTAAAAACAAAGATTAAAGATGTAATAACGTACAAAAATTTGAGCAGGTCCACTCGAAGAAGCTTCTCCACATTCCTTCCTATTGGCTCCTTCAACATCTTGATTATCTTCTCTTGGCACATTTCCTTCATCCATATCCATATTTTCTCTTACCAAATTTTCTCCCACCACTATTCTGTCTAACACAATCCCACTTCCAAATCCCCTCATCTTTTCCAAAACCATCCTCTTTTGTATTCGTTCTTTATTCTAAACAGATATCAGTGGAAAATCTCTTGGATTAACAACATTAGCTCGTTGAAACCTATCAAAATAACTTATCTACAAAAAATAACAAAAATGAACAAGTTATACACAAATTAAAAAATAAACAACAAACAAATATTATCAAACACATAATCAAAAAAAGAAAATTACACTTACCAACAAGAAAGGAAGGGGACCTGTAAAAAAAGTAGGACTCCTTTTCCATTCACTGACAGAATCCAACAAATGCTTATATGCAAAAGAACACCAATCCAAATTTGCCATTTCCTTAACATTCCTACAACTATAAAGAAACTTATAGTTCATAGCCTGGTTCTTGGTAGAATGAATACAACAATTCATAGCACAGAATACAAAATGCAACAAAAACTCATCACACAATGGTTTCGTCTTCAGATCATTCAGCTTAGCAATCATAGTACTATTAATTGGACTTCCAATCTCAAGTCCAAAATATGACCTCCATTGAGCAAAAAAATCTGAAGACTCATCTTCCCCAACATCTTGTGGCTCCTCAATCTCTACACCTCCACAAGGCAAGCCATAAACAGCCTTAAAATCATCCTTAACAAACTTCAATTCTTCACTATTATCCAGCATAAGGCTACACCTATCAACATTAAAACTATTCACAAGTTTTTCACAAAAAGTAGCATTATGAACATCTAAACTTAGATGCAAAAACCCACCAAATCCAATCCGCTTAATTGCATCCTTATGAGTCTCCGGAATATCATGAAGAATACCCATAAACTGTTTAGGAGGTATTCTTTGACCAAGAGCAACCTTATTCCATTTAAAAACATTTTCATCATCACCTACACTAACAACCTTCTTCCTCTTCTTTAAAAAACTAGAAGCAACAGACAAGTTTCTGGCAAACTTCACTTTCTTTACCTTCTTAGCATCAACATCTTCCTTTGAAGCATCAACATCTTCCTTTAACGCATCAACCGAAGCTTCAGAAACTTGAGAAGAATCAAAACCTTTACTAGATAGACTCCTTGTTTTTCGCCTAAATGTACCTTTCCTAGATTGACTACTAGTTTGCCGAATCAACTCACCTTTCATAGATTGACTCCTGGTTTGCCGCCTCAACAAACTATTAGACGGAACGACGTAACTAGACAACAAATCATTGTCAACAGGAATGGCTGGCATTGAAGGTCTTTTCGAAATTGAAGGTCTTTTAGAAGTCCTTTTAAATCTTCTAGAAGAATGTGTTTTTTTAGTTCTAACTTCAACAGGAACAACCGTTTCACGTTTCTTCTTATTTTTCTTATCTTCATCAGAACAATATTTTTCCATAATATCATCCAGCAAATTCTGATCAACAACATTCTTTGGAAAAATCTCTTCTCCATTGCCGCCCATTTTCTAAAAAAACAGAACATATACTCAACATTTTAGAACAAACAAATGCAAATATAAAACAAATATACAACGAAACATAAAACAAATGGAATAACTCATCAACCAAACATAAAGTAATTTAACAAAGCAATAACTCAACAACAGAACATATGATCAATATTTTAGAACAAAAAATGCAAAAACATAAAACAAAAATAGAACAAACTCAAAAACGTTCTAAAACTAACTACATTTGAATACAAAAAACATACAAAATCATACCGCAACAAACTTTGAAAGTTCAAACAAGCGAAAACACCAAACAACCCAATATTGTTTTAACAGAACAATTGTTCAATATTCTAGAACAAAACACATGCAAATATAGAACAAACATAGAACAATTTTGAAACTCATTAAATTGGAAAATAAAACCACAACAAAATATCAAAGTTAACACAAATGAAAAACTTAAAAGACAAAAAGCTACAAAAATTAGGTCTCAAAACTTAAAAATAGAGAACAAGCATAAAACAAAACAATATCTCATTAACAGAACATGCGTTCATAATTTTAGAACAACAAATACAAAATATAAAACAATAACAGAACAACATAAAAACATTCTCAAACTGAATACATTTGAATACAAAAATCAAAGAAAAACATACAGAAACTTCTTTATAAACATCAAACAAACGAAAACCTAGAAAATAAAAAAACTGTACAAAATCGAACTCAAAATCAACAAAGAATATAAAACAACAAAATAAACGAAACACATAAAGCAACAAAACCTCATTCAGAAGAACAAATTCACAGAAAAAAAACCAAAAAACGAAAAAATGCAAACAAAAACAATGAACAGAAAAAACGAAAAAGATAAGCAACTAACCAGATTTAAGAGGAACAAATACACGGTAGAATCGATGAAATACAGAGCATAAATCTTCTATAAAAACCAAAGTTGATCGACGCTAGATTATAAGAGAAATGACAGAAGATAGAAATGAGGAAGAAGAAGAGCAATAAGTCGAGGAACGAAGAGAGTCAACTCTTCAACTTCAGAGACGCACACAATTAATTACCAAAACACAGCGTTTTGGTTAATGAAAAACCCTCAAAACTACGTAGTTTTGGGTGGTTCTCACCTAAGGTGAGTTCTCACATAGGAAATGGTTCTCACAAGAGCCCTCTCCTATATATATATATATATATATATATATATATATATATATATATTTGAATTGAAGGGAGCTACATTATATTAAAAGAAAACCAATATCTGATCATTAAATAATAACATTGTGCAATGAAGTATTCTCACTGACTCGTGTAGATGCATCAATGTATGGGCTACTATTCAGAGGTACGATAACAAGTGCTTTTTTTGGGGGATTTCGAAACTCCGAGCCCTTATTTCCTTTAGACCTGCCAAAATAGTTATAATCCTTCAATTTTGGAAGACACAATATTTTATTTACACATGAAAAGAGTGCAAATTAGACACAAAGTTTTGACTCTGCATATTAGTTGCATAATTAAAAAAGGGTATTGCTATATACCGCAATATGTTTTTCCAGCCACCGCACTATTTTGACAATTATGCCCTCATAATTTAAACTAAAAAACCAAAACTTTTTTTCCTCTCTTTCTCTCCCAAGCCTAAAAACTCTAATTGGACGAAAATGGACCCGAGCATTCCCGAAGACCATGATTTCGTACACGAGGTAATCCTACGATATAAATTTAAATTAAAATTTCGTTTTTTAATTTTTTAATTTTTTTTAATTGGATTGGCCTAAACGGGCGTCCGATGCTATTCGTCCGCACGGTCGAACGGACGAACTGCCCGTTCGGCCGTGCGGACGAGCGGCATGCGCCGCTCGTTCGGCCTACGGAACGAGTGGCATGCGCCGCTCGTTCCACCAGCCGAACGAGCAGAGCGCGCTGCCCGTTCGGCCTGCGGAACGAGTAGCGAATGCCGCTCGTTCCGTCGTCGGGCGAGCGGCGTGACCTGCCTGTTGGTCCCTTGTTTAGTTGCAAGTATAGTTCCAAGGGGGGGGGTTAGGAACTATTCAAACTTTTTATCTAGTTAAGGCAGACTTCTTTTTCTAGAGAAAAAGATTTTAACAGCGGCGCTGAGTAAACAGCAAGATACTGGCTTAGTCAACAGGTGACTAGGTCAGTTTCTTAGCTTGAGTCAGGAGATAGCACTTAGAGTCTATTCCTGAGCTCTTACGTTTAATGTGCACAACTCAACTTGACCTCTTTACTTGGTCAGTTTTTGATTATTTAAGCAAGCAATACAAATAAGGAGTTAAAGGTTTAGGAATACTTCACTCAGCAGATTTATCCAGGTTCGGCTTCTTCTAAGCCTACGTCCTGTCCCCGGAACACTTCCGAGATTTCAAATCCTCTACTGAGCTCTTTAAAGGTAGAGCCTCAAACCTTTTACAATATCAGCAATTGAGTATGACAAGAGTACCTTCCTCTATACTTCTACTCAATCCTAATCTCTCCGCTGAGTACTTAAAACCCAGTACTCAGCCTCTCCTTTCTATCTCTAGAAATGATAAGTGTTTTGTCCTAATACAAAGATGTTCTAAGACACTTTAGACGATTTTACAATCACTCTAGACTTTTACACAGATGAGAAAATTGTAGTGTAAGAAATTTGCTTTGCTTCTTGGCTTGCAGAACTTGTAGAGATTTGGTCAGCGTAATGGCTTGATCAAGTTCTGTATTTTGTGAAGCTTGTGATGGCACTATTTATAGAGACGTCTGAGTCATCGGTCATTTCGAATTTCGAAATAACCGTTGGAGGGAAACGGCTATGTGTCGTTGTCATCCTGACTTGTACAGAGCTCTCGGCCAATAACAATCGTGTATCTTCTGTCCTGGGTCAGCTCAGCAGATGGTCTCTCCTTTTATGGTAAAGTCAACTGGACAGCATACTGTGTCGTCTGAACTTTGCCAAAAGAGGAAACACTTTGTCTGGAAGTTTTCCTTTGCCAGCTGCTGTCTTGTACGCTTTGTCGAGACTACTCAGCAGCTTCGACTTGAAGTTGTTCCCGAAGGTCTTCTAGATCCTTCCGTCTGCTATGTTGCGTTTTGTATCAAAACGGCAACGTCTTGACATACGTGGGCCGAGTGTACTGAGTTGTTTGACTTGGGCCTTGGCTTCCGTATTGGGCTTGGGCCTTCCAATCCTTATGACTTATAACATTTATAACTCAACATTGAACAAACACATTAGTAGAATAAATCAAAGCATTTAAACTTAGTGTGTTTAGAATATGTATTTTAATTTATACTTAAACAATTTTGTCAAATCAAAATTATGTGGAAAGGTGTTTCAACAAACTCCCCCATTTTGATGTTGGCAAAACTATTCAGCAAGGAACTCAGTATGAGCTCCCCCATGATAGTTGACCTAATATAATTTAGCAAACTCCCCCGTAAGGGTTGAGCTACTGACTTAGTTTTACTTAAAACATTTAAGGGTTTAAATGAGTAAGTCTAAGGTCAGTTTTCAGATATAGGTCAGCTATATCACATATTCTATTTACTCAGTGTTAAGCGGAAGTTTTAGACATATAGAGCGCGCTGAGTAATTTGTTGTTCAATGAGTTCTTATCAGAATGTTTCACAAGTACATAGGTTAATGTCAAACATGTTATCAGCATATCATTTAGTCAATAAATATTATAAGTGTTAAACATAGCTGATATAAATGAAGATACATAATAACTTAGTACTTAATAGCATATATCATAACTCAGTATTTGAATAAGAAAAGTAAGTATGATATATATTGAAAGAAATCAGCAATTACACAGGAAGGAAAATAAACTAGCAAATAGATATAGCCTAAGTTATGCTAGCCTATCTATTTCCTTTTCTTGCCCTGTGACTGACTTTGCTCGTACTGACGTCGCTCATGCTGAGCTCTAGCAGCTTGCGCTTTCTCCCCCGTTTTGTCAACTTCAGGGAGCTTGAACGCATTGGTTAAGACAGCGCGAGTCAGTTCTTGTGAAAGCTCTTTTAGCTTGTCGGCACTGTCATTGACGCCATAAAAAATGGCAACTCCATCAGCTGATACTTCTACTGGTACTCGAAGATCAGCAGCACTGAGCATATTGATGCTGAAAGCTTGAGCTTTGGCTTGCCAGATGAGAGCTTCAGAGAGGCCAGCAAAAACTTGGTGGAATGTCTTCAAGAGAGCTGAGTCATAATGATGACGCTGGAGATTATTATGACGGATGTGGTTGAAAGATTGCTGTGCGAGAGACAGCAACTCATTCTGCTTCAACGCGTCAGTATCCATCTCTTGCTTGTTGAGGTTAAGTAGCCAGATGGCCTCACCGATTTGCTCGACGGAGCACTGACTATAGGACACCATTTGCTCATTTGTCTTAAGTTGCTCAGTATGAAGCTGAGCAAAAAGCATTTTGAGTTCTGAGGAAGTGGCGTAGTCAGTGTTCACAGTAGACAACTTCTGAACTTGCTGATGGAGAGAGTTCAGGTGTTGAATTGTTGACAATTGTATCTCTGCCAACTTGGCAAGTGAATCCTGCTTAGCTTGCTGGGCTTGGAATGACAAGACTACATTCAGCAGATCCTTGAGTCCCTTGACTTTGTTGAGAAGTAGAGTGACCTGGGAGAGCTGAGTTGTCTCAGGAATTGAAGATCCAGCAGCAGGCGAAGCGGAATGTTGAAGATCGAGGATGAGTGCTTGTACTGAGTCAATGAGCTTTTTGCCAGACTCAGTGGCATCCCGATGTCTATCAGTATGACTAGAAGAAAGTGGAGTGAAGGGAGTACCCTGGTCAGTGACTGGATGAGTTGGCTCAATCTGCACTTGAATTGGAGGTAATGTTGATTGATCAGCAGAGAGGTTTGTTGTGGAAGTAATAACCCGAACACTGTCTGTGCTGACGGCGGAAGGATGGGGAGTCAGCACCATGCTTGAGGAGACGGCATGAGCAGTGGTCAGTTCAACCTGACTAGTTGAAGTGTTATGGTCGGCATGTTCCTGTTGAGAAGAAACAGAGGCTTGGTTTTCTAACGACGCGGAGGAAGTTGAAGTGGATTGCCGCTTGAAGAATGTCAGTTTGACAGTAGAAGGATCCTTTGTTGTCTTGGAGAGGACAAGTTCAGGAATAGATGGTGATTGCACAGGAGGTTCACTGACCATCTTCTCACTGGCCTTAACCAGCTTTCGCCTTCTGTGTGGTGGAGTGAAGGTAGGAGCAGCTTCTTCTTCTAAGTGAGTAGGAGTAGGTTCCTTTTCCTCAATATGGGTCTGGTCAGCTTGCTCAACTTGCTCAACTTGCTCAACCTGCTCAACCCCAGTTGCCAACTCAGTGTCAGTCTGCACAGCTCCACCTGCTAACCTAGTGTTAGCATCCTCAGCTTCAATTTCGCTGTCATATTCCTCAGATTCATCAGCGATATCCTGATCGCTGGTTTCAGCTTCTTCTTCAGCAGTGCTATCTCCATCAAGTTCTTCCTCAACTTGGGAGATGAAGTGGTCATCTAACTGGACCTCATGCTCCTCAGACTCAGCACCTGTACCTTGACACTAGGTGAAGTGAGAATCACCCGGTACAATGAAGTCTGTCGGCATGGCTTCTAGAGGTGCCAGTGTTGAAGGCTTCTGCTTCTTCTGAGGTAGCTCAGCAGCTTCCTCAGTGCCAGGCTCATCTTTCCTGTTTCTTTTCTCAGCTGATTTACCAGCTGACCTTTGCCTCTTTGCTGGAGACTCAATGTTTGGTGAAGGAGTCTCAGCAGATTTCCTCTTGCGAGAAGCTGGGGCCTTAGTTCTTCGCCCTTTCTTTGGCTCAGCAACAGCTTCGTCAGCTTGGTCAGTTTGCTCAGCAGCAGCAGCATTTCCCTTCTTCAAGGGTTGTCCAAATTTAAGTGCCCTCAGCGAGCCAGCTGTGATTTCTGTGCCTCTGAAGGATTCCTCACCTTCGAGATCGATCTTGTGGTCGATGAGGATCCTGGTAATGATTGACCCTAACCTCAGTGTACCCGTGCTGCGTAAGAACCCAGCAACGAGGAAGACAGGCATGTTTATGGGGGTGTATGTCAGCATGTGCCATATGAAGCACTGTTCAAAGTTGGTTGCTGACGTAGTGTAGTTGATTTTTGGGTATATGAAGTAACTCAGCAGGTAGTGAGCCATCTTCTAGTGCTGACCCATTGAAGATGCTGAGACCTCTCCTGAGTAGCCCTCAGGTTTGCAGAAGGTATGGTCGTAGTTTGTCTTATCCTGATCTCCTGATCTCCTCAGCCTTGCTCCCTCAGTTTTGAGCTGGAGGAGATTTCCTATGTAGAGAGGATTAACGAAGATGGTTCTCCCTTTTACCTCGGTGCATAGGTAGTCAGCATTGTCATTTGCGACCTTGAGATTGTGGTAGAACTCCTTCACAAGGTCAGGATAGGTTTTATCTCTGATAGAGAACAGTTCAGCCCATTCATTCTTGGAAATCCATTCAGCAAATGGATGTTCGTTTTGTACAAAGTGCTCCGAAACCCATCTGGAGGGTTCTACCTTCCATTCGCGTACATTTTTGAAGACCTTGGAGTAGGTCCTGATCTTAACAGCTTTCCCTTGGCTAGAAGTTTGGCCAGTTTTACCCTTGCCCGGAGTAGAAGGGTTTCGTGAAGGTTCATCAGAGTTGGACTTTTGTTGGCCGGCACCGGAGACGTTGAAAGATAACTTAGTCATTCTTCGAAGATGGAGGAATTAGAGGAATTTGAGAGAAAATAAGTTCTAAGTGATTTCTTTGCCTTAAGAATTGATTAAGCGTAAAGAGTAAAAGATGGGGAAATACCCATAATTTATAGACGAAATGAACGGTGTGGATCTTAATCGAATCCATGTGTCAATTTTGCCTTGGGATCATGTACCGACAATGATCCTGGCATTTATGACACATTACGGCGAATACGTCATCCTAGGCTATACGCGTGTTTTGCATTTATGCTAACTGATCAATCACTCAGTATTTAGAATGTCAAACTTTTGATATTCTGATTGGTCAGTGTAGTATTTAAGGATGATTTTAAGTTCAAGTTCTAAACTAATTTACTCAGTGTGCAAGTTTACTCAGTATTATATTTTCAGTCAGTTTCGATGAGATACTCAGCAAACAATAAATCATTCAGCATGTAATTCACTCAGCATTCATATTTATTTAGCACATGAATTTACTGAAGAGGATTAAACATACCAATTGCTTCTCTCAGTATGCTAAACTGCTCACGGGCCAGTGGCTTCGTGAAGATATCCGCAAGCTGTTCGTCTGTTGGGACAAAGGTCAGCTTGATCTCACCCTTGAGTACATGGTCTCTAATGAAGTGATGTCTGATGCTGACATGCTTCATTCTGCTGTGTTGAATTGGGTTCTTGGAAAGATCAACTGCACTTTTATTGTCACATTTGACTTCAATTGTCTTCGTTTGAACACCATAATCTTCAAGTTGTTGCTTGATCCATAGGATTTGAGCAACACAATGACCAGCAGCAATGTACTCAGCTTCAGTGGTGGACAAGGCTACTGACGCCTGCTTTTTGCTGAACCAGGATACAAGACAGCTTCCTAAGAAGTGGCATCCTCCAGAGGTGCTTTTTCGTTCCAGCTTATCTCGTCCATAGTCAGCGTCAGTGTATCCAATGAGTGTAAAGTCATGAGTATTTGGATACCACAAACCTGCGTTCACTGAGCTTTGCAAATATCTAAGGATTCTTTTTACAGCAATGTAATGAGATTCCTTAGGGTTAGATTGATATCTAGCACAGTAGCATACTGAAAACTGAATGCCCGGTCTACTGGCTGTTAAGTAAAGTAGAGAGCCTATCATACCTCGATATAATTTGCTGACTACTGACTTACCATTCTCATCAGCGCAGAGGATAGTGTCAGTGCCCATAGGAGTGGATATTGGCTTGCAATTTTCCAAGTCATATTTCTTTAAGATCTCCTTGGCATATTTGGCTTGACTGATGAAGATGCCATTCTTTCCTTGTTTAATTTGAAGACCGAGGAAGAAGTTGAGTTCTCCCATCATGGACATTTCGAACTCAGTCTGCATTTGCTTGCTGAACTCCTTGCACATTGATTCGTTAGTTGCACCAAATATTATATCATCAACATAAATTTGGGCCAGCAGGGTATCTTTACCCTTTTTCTTAATGAATAAGGTTGTATCAGCTTTGCCCCTGACGTAATTTCTAGTCAGCATGAAACTGGTCAGCCTCTCATACCAAGCATGTGGTGCTTGCTTGAGGCCGTACAGAGCCTTTTTGAGTTTATAAACATGGTTTGGGAATTTAGGGTCCTCAAAACCTGGAGGTTGATTTACATAAACCTCCTCGTTTATAACTCCATTAAGAAATGCACTTTTGACATCCATTTGAAATAATTTAAAATTCATGTAAGATGCATATGCACACAGTATTCTAATTGCCTCTAGCCTTGCCACTGGGGCGAAGGTCTCACCGTAGTCAATACCTTCTTGCTGACTGTAGCCCTGAGCTACAAGCCTTGCTTTGTTCCTGACTACGTTTCCTTGTTCGTCCATCTTGTTCCTGAAGACCCATCTTGTTCCGATGGTCTTTTGACTCTTTGGATGAGGCACTAGCTCCCATACATCATTTCTTCTAAATTGATCGAGCTCCTCTTGCATTGCGATCATCCAGAATTCATCATACTCAGCTTCAGCGAAATTCTTCGGTTCTTATACTGAGACGAAGGCAACATTGCTGAGGTACTTCCTGAGTTGATTCCTAGTCATCAGGGTATTCCCAGCAGAATCAAGGATTGCACTTTCGGAGTGCCCTCTTGGAATCCTTATTTCTTTGGGTAGATTTATGTCTTGTGCTGTTCCTGTTTCAACAATCTCTGCAGAAGTAGATGGGTCAGCAAAAGTAATCTTAGGTTCACTCTTACTCTTGGTCAGCCTTTTCGTGAATGACTCAGTAGCTGGTTCTGGGTCAGCGATGGTTACTGAGTTTGGATCATCTTCGGTCAGCGGCTGGTATCTACCTGCAGGGTCAGTTTCATCGAACTCTACATGTATTGACTCTTCTAGAACTTGAGTTCGCTTATTAAAAACTCTGTATGCTTTGCTGTTTGTTGAGTAGCCCAAAAAGATAGCCTCATCAACTTTTGAATCAAACTTTGCTAAGCTATATTTGGTATTTAAAATAAAACATCTACAGCCAAAGGCACGAAAGTATCCAATATTGGGCTTTCGTCCTTTCCAAAGTTCATAGGGGGTTTTCTTGAGTATAGGTCTAACTAGAGCCCTATTAAGAATGTAGCATGCTGTGTTAACAGCCTCTCCCCAAAAATACTTTGGAAGCCTATACTCATCCAGCATTGTCCTGGCTATTTCAACCAGAGTTCTGTTCTTCCTTTCTACAACCCCATTTTGCTGAGGTGTTCTAGGAGCAGAAAAATTGTGGTAAATGCCGCTGGCTTCACAGAATTCAACAAACTTTTGGTTTTTGAATTCTCCACCGTTATCACTACGGATATGAGCTAATTTTAGGTCTTTTTCATTTTCAATTTTTCTAACCAAATTTGAAAATGTCTCAAAAGTCTCATCCGTGCTGGTCAGCAAGATGACCCACGTATACCGAGAGAAGTCATCTACAATGACCAAGGAAAATCTTCTTCCACCCAGACTCAGCGGCTGGACTGGACCAAAGAGATCCAAGTGTAGTAACTCTAACGGACGTTTAGTTGAGACAATGTTTTTACTGTGAAAAGATTGTTTGGTTTGTTTTCCAGCGTGGCAAGCGTGGCATAATTGATCTTTTTGAAATTTAAGTTCGGGCAGTCCCTCAACCAATTGCTTTCTTGCTAGTTTGGCCAGGAGGTCCATGCTTACATGACCAAGTCTCCTGTGCCATAGCCAGGAATTTTCTTCCTTTATTACTAAGCACACAGTTTTTGAAAACTTTTTTTCTAAGTCTAGCATAAAGACATTATCTATCCGAGGGGCAGTTAAAATTAACTCATTTGTTTTACCCTCGTATATTTTACATCCAGTAGCATCAAATATAACTTTTCTCCCATTGTCACATAGTTGAGCTACGCTGAGTAAGTTATATTTGAGTCCGCTGACTAGGGAGACAGATTCAATAGTAGGATTACCTCCGATGGTTCCTGACCCTACTATCTTACCCTTCTTGTTGTCTCCAAAACTTACGCTCCCTCCTCGTTTACGCTCAAACGTGATGAACTGAGTTTCATCACCTGTCATATGCCTTGAGCATGCGCTGTCAATATACCACATCTTTGACTTCTCGGCACATCTCAGGCTTACCTGCATTGTAACTAGTTACTTTTAGGTACCCAATTCTTTTTGGGTCCTGACTTATTAGGTGCAACAGGTATAGCATCATATTTTATTTTATGGCGACATACATGGACAGTATGGCCATTCTTTCCACAGAAGTCACAACTGACCTTCTGTTTAGGATTTTTTACTGACTTGTCAGCACCCCAGTGCTGAGCGTGCCAGCACACCTTAGTGGTGTGTCCTAACTTCCCACAAAAGTCACACTGGGCTTTTCGTTGGGGATTCCATCTCTGTTGAGTACCTTGGTACTGAGTTCTCAGAGGAATGTTATTTTTCTTAGGAACCTTTAGTTGGTTCTGGATAGTTGTGACGTCCTTCCTTAGTTTCTTTGAAACTGACTGGACTTCAGAGACAGACTCAGCAATGATTTTCATATTATCATGCAGAGTTGAGTTGTCCTGAAGAATGAATCTGAGGTCACTGAGTTTGACCTCTTCCACTTCATCACAGCGCCTGCTGAGTGCTCTAACTTTCTTATTACACTTCTTGACAAGTGTATAGAGATCACTCAGGGCATTAACCATATCATTTCTGAGCTGGGGAAGAGAAATTACCTCATTTGATTGCTCCTCATCATCTGATGCGATAGATGGGTCAGCATGCTCAGAGACGCATGGCTCAGCAAGTTCGTCAGCCATGAAGCATATCTTCGCTGACTCGGTGGCCTCAGTTTCTGTGGATGAAGACTCATCACTGTCGCTCCAAGTAGCCACCATTGCCTTCTTCCCACTCTTCTTGTCTTTCCTCAGCGTGGGGCAGTTTGACTTAATATGGCCAGTTTGATGACACTCAAAGCATGTAATGGGCTTTGAGCTGTCCTTTCTGTATTTGCTGTCACTTGAGTCAGCCTTATACTTATCAAACTTTTTGTAAGGCTTTTTAGAGTATTTGTCACTCTTCCTGAATAGCCTTTTCATCTTCCTTGTGAACATAGCCATCTCCTCATCATCAGTTGAACTCCCGTCAGTGGAGTCAGCTTTCATGACAAGTGACTTCTGCTTCTTGTCATCAGATTTTTCCTTCACCTCAAAGTTTTTCATGGATATCTCATGGGTCAGTAATGAACCGATGAGTTCGTCATATTTGTAGGTGGTTAAATCCTGAGCTTCCTCAACTGTTGTCTTCTTTGCTTGCCAGTCTTTCGGAAGACTCCTGAGTATCTTTTTGACTTGTTCTTCCTCAGTGAAGGTTTTCCCAAGTCTCTTGAGCTTATTAATGATGTTGGTGAACCTTGCGTTCATGTCTGAAATGCCCTCATCATCGTTCATCTCGAACAGCTCGTACAGTCTCATCTGCTGATTCACCTTGGATTCTTTTACTTTGTTTGTTCCCTCGTAGGTGACTTCCAGCTTTTTTCAGATCTCTTGTGCCGACTCACAACCTGAGATTTTGTTATATTCTGCAGCATCGAGCGCACAGTGAAGCATATTGATAGCCGAAGCATGGTTTTGAAGCTTCTTAAGATCATCCTCTGTCCATTTGGCCTCAGCTTTTATAACTGTTTGGCCAGCCACAACCTCGACAGGTACAAACGGGCCTTGGACTATAGATAGCCAGGCACTCATGTTTGTAGCCTGAATGAAGTTTTTCATCCTATTCTTCCAGAAGGTATAGTTTGACCCGAAGAATAGGGGATGCCTAGTAATGGACAGCCCCTCAGGCAGTATTTGAGTTGTTTGGTTTCCAGGGAGAAACCGAGTGCTGTTTTCGCCCATGGTAGGGATCAGCTCAAGGTTGTTAGACCTTTTAAAGTGAGCTTTTATGCTCTGATACCACTTGTTGGTCCCTTGTTTAGTTGCAAGTATAGTTCCAAGGGGGGGGTTAGGAACTATTCAAACTTTTTATCCAGTTAAGGCAGACTTCTTTTTCTAGAGAAAAAGATTTTACCAGCGGCGCTGAGTAACCAGCAAGATACTGGCTTAGTCAACAGGTGACTAGGTCAGTTTCTTAGCTTGAGTCAGGAGATAGCACTTAGAGTCTATTCCTGAGCTCTTACGTTTAATGCGCACAACTCAACTTGACCTCTTTACTTGGTCAGTTTTTGATTATTTAAGCAAGCAATACAAATAAGGAGTTAAAGGTTTAGGAATACTTCACTCAGCAGATTTATCCAGGTTCGGCTTCTTCTAAGCCTACGTCCTGTCCCCGGAACACTTCCGAGATTTCAAATCCTCTACTGAGCTCTTTAAAGGTAGAGCCTCAAACCTTTTACAATATCAGCAATTGAGTATGACAAGAGTACCTTCCTCTATACTTCTACTCAATCCTAATCTCTCCGCTGAGTACTTAAAACCGAGTACTCAGCCTCTCCTTTCTATCTCTAGAAATGATAAGTGTTTTGTCCTAATACAAAGATGTGCTAAGACACTTTAGATGATTTTACAATCACTCTAGACTTTTACACAGATGAGAAAATTGTAGTGTAAGAAATTTGCTTTGCTTCTTGGCTTGCAGAACTTGTAGAGATTTGGTCAGCGTAATGGCTTGATCAAGTTCTGTATTTTGTGAAGCTTGTGATGGCACTATTTATAGAGACGTCTGAGTCATCGGTCATTTCGAATTTCGAAATAACCGTTGGAGGGAAATGGCTATGTGTCGTTGTCATCCTGACTTGTACAGAGCTCTCGGCCAATCACAATCGTGTATCTTCTGTCCTCGGTCAGCTCAGCAGATGGTCTCTCCTTTTATGGTAAAGTCAACTGGACAGCATACTATGTCGTCTGAACTTTGCCAAAAGAGGAAACACTTTGTCTGGAAGTTTTCCTTTGCCAGCTGCTGTCTTGTACGCTTTGTCGAGACTACTCAGCAGCTTCGACTTGAAGTTGTTCCCGAAGGTCTTCTAGATCCTTCCGTCTGCTGTGTTGCGTTTTGTATCAAAACAGCAACGTCTTGACATACGTGGGCCGAGTGTACTGAGTTGTTTGACTTGGGCCTTGGCTTCCGTATTGGGCTTGGGCCTTCCAATCCTTATGACTTATAACATTTATAACTCAACATTGAACAAACACATTAGTAGAATAAATCAAAGCATTTAAACTTAGTGTGTTTAGAATATGTATTTTAATTTATACTTAAACAATTTTGTCAAATCAAAATTATGTGGAAAGGTGTTTCAACACTGCCCGTTCCCACGTACGGTGGAACGGGCAGGTTGCCCATTTAGGCATAATTTGACCAATTTTTGGCATTTTAACCGGGCAACCTGTTCGTTTAGCCTATACGAGGCTCGGACAAGCTCAGAATTGTAATTTTTAACCCGACTAAGCCCTAAATTTATATTTTTAAATTTTTACATGTATTGTTAATACCTATTATGCAACTGAATGTCATTTTTTAACTTTTTTTGCGTATTGTTAATACATATTATGCATTATTTATATATTCAGGAACCGTTAGAAGATTGGCAACCGGACGGCATTGATTACAGTTCTCGTTTTATAACGGACACCGTTTTCGCTTCGTGTGAAGATGCTGTTACTTGGGCAAAACAGGTAGCTATTCGAATTGGGTTTGAGATTACAATATCTTCGCATAAAAATGGTGGAAAGCAAAAGCAATTGAGATGTTCACGGGGTGAACGCTACAGAGGGAAAACAGATGACGCAGGGTTAATACGAAAAACGAAAACTAAAGCATGCAGGTGTAAATTTGAGATTAAAGCCTATCAACGGTCAGACCTTACTGGTTGGGGGATAAAGGCTAAGGCTGGATTAACTGGTCAGCACAATCATTCGTTACGTGTGTATCCAGAGGGAAGTCGGCAGATGAGCGGACTCAGTATCGCATCTAAATTAATCGTTCGTGATATGAGTTCGGCTCAAGCAAAGCCTTGTGCTATTTTAGCAGCCGTTAAAGAAAAGCATCCTGAAGACCACCCAACAATTAAACACGTCTACAACTATAGAGATAAGATTAGGAATGATGGGTTTGAAGGTAGAGACTTGGCTAGTCATTTCTATCATATCGCTCTCGAGAACAAGTATGCTCTTTATACGCAAACTGAGGGTGATTCCAGCATCATTACACATATGTTTATGGCACATCCAGAATCAGTAGATTTATTCAGGACTTATCACTGGTACATCGACATTGATTCCACGTACAAAACCAACAAGTACAAAATGCCATTTGTTGAAATTGTTGGGATGACGCCTTGCAATAACAATTTCAAGATCGCATATGCCATCATTAAAGATGAGACTGAAGGAAGTTACCATTGGGTCCTGCACCGGTCCGGGTGCAGGCATATCCGGTAGTAGCTGAGGGTGTGAATGTAGGCAGTACCACGACATGTACTGCTCCTCACAGTCCGAAGGAGTCTGTGCAAGAGTGAACCGAGATAATATCAGCATGCAAGCCTCGGGAAACGAGGTCCAAAGATCCTCCGCCATATCGACGGGCACTTCTACCCGATACTTCAAGCTGGACCAAGGACGTACGGACTTCAACGGCCTCAAGATCGATCGGGGTATGGTTTGCACGTAACCTAGCTGGCGAAGGCATCTCCCCGGCATGTACGGCTCAATCACATCCCTGTAACGTATCCATCCGGCGTATATCGTCCTA
Organism: Euphorbia lathyris; assembly: GCF_963576675.1. Classification (NCBI taxonomy): domain Eukaryota; kingdom Viridiplantae; phylum Streptophyta; class Magnoliopsida; order Malpighiales; family Euphorbiaceae; genus Euphorbia; species Euphorbia lathyris. The sequence continues at coordinate 4,769,918 of NC_088917.1, read as the reverse complement.
GGGGTATGCGTAATGACATCAGGACCATACGGCATCCACATCACCTACAGACGTATACAACAACATTAACATGCAAATAATACAAGTAAATGAATTTGGATTTTATAATTAAATTGAAATTGCACCTCATCAGCAGTCAATCTATCAAGCCGGACACGATATGATTTAAGTCGATCCCCACTCTTCTCCAACGGTATAGATGGCCAGTTGCAAGCCCTCGGCATCGCTGGATCCAATGTGACTCCCTCCTGCTGAGGCCTGAAGCACAGGAAGTACTCATAAATCCATACCTGAAGCAGTGTCAGACAACCCGTGATCTGCCCGCAGTCTCCTCTACTAGCAATACCTAGATGACGGTATAGATATGCTAGTGCAGCTGAGCCCCATGAGAGTCCAATGGCTCCACATACAGAGTCTTGTACCTCCAATAGACAAGAAGGTCGAATGCGGTCTCCACTCTTGTCCACGAACAATGTGCAACCGAGCATCAGAAACGTCCAAGCAGTAGCCTGTGCATCAGCAATCCGATCTCCTTGACAATAATCCAGACGGAAGCCACTCGTATACCGCCATTAAAGTAGTGACCCTTCTGTAACTCCTCCCAAGTCATACCAAACAACTCCATCACACAAGACTGAAGCTCCTCAACACTCGCATCAGCAGTCACCGTAGCCCCATCTATGGGGATGCGCAAAATCTGCCACACATCATGCAACATAATGCTCATCTCACCAAACAGCATGTGAAATGATGACGTGTCTGGCTGCCACCGCTCCACAAAAGCCGCAATCAGGGGCGCATCGATGTGGCCATACATGATATTGGGTAAATGGGACAATCCAGTTGACTCTATACGCTTCTGGATCTGCTGAGAAGCACCACCGTACCATACACACAGCTTCCCACAGTATAATGATCGTGTCTGACACCTGAGGAGGCCCCTATCCTGCCCGCTCCAGATAGCAGTGGCAATATGTCCCAGGAAGCTCGGGATCACAAGACCATCAGATGGACCCCCAGGAACCGGGGTCTTCATAATCCAGTCATCCTCTACATCACTCCTCGAGCGCTTGCTGCTACCTGAAATTACAGTAAACTCATTTATTATATTCGTATATTTTATAATAATCACGAATAAATAACATGATAATAAGTAAATTTAAATTTCTCACCCGAAGACGACCCTGCTGTAGAAGCAAAACGTCCGCCAGGACCCCTCGGTATGGTCTTAGTAGGTACTCGCACAGAGGATGAACTCTGAGGAGGCATAGAGTCATCTCCGTCCATCTCTACAGCATCCGCCATCTCCTCCGGCTGTGCCCTCTGGGCATCCCCCATCAATATTTGGTCTCCCCGTTCCCTCCGGGCAGAGGCAGTCACAACACGTGAACTTGTATGTCTCTTTCTAGAACGGTTCTCAGCAATATCAGCCTGTAAAAACCAAAAACATTTTACATTTATAAGCAAATAACGCATTTTTATTTAAATATACTCAATTTCTCGTTTTTCGATTTTTTTAATACTTGGGCATTGCCATAGGCCGGGTCGAACCAAGTTATTTAAAAAAAACAAAATTTCCGGCCTAATTTGGCCTAAACAGAGCGCCGCAACCGTCCGGCCGCTGGGCTGAACAGTTGCGGCGCTCGTGTCGGCCTTACGGTGGAACGGGCAGCGCGCATCGTTCCGCCTTACGGTGGAACGGATGCGCCGCTCGTTCCGCCGTAAGGCGGAACGAGCATGGCCCTCGTTCCACAGTACGGTGGAACGATTGCGCCTTTCGTTCCACCGTACTGTGGAACGACGGCGCCGTTCGTTCCACCTAAAGCTGGAACGAACGGCTGTGCCGTTTCCACCTCGGGTGGAATGGACAGTTCGTCCGTTCCACCCTTGGCGGAAACGGCACGGGGAGTCCGTTTAGGGTAAATTCATACGGGTTTCGCCTCCGATTCGGAGGCAGAACCCGTGATTTCTGAATAATTTTTAAAAAAAAAACTTACCGGAGATTTCATGAAGCCTTTACCCGCTCCTGGCTTTGGCGGCATGTTGTTTTAGGTCGGGTTTTTTGAAAAACCAAAAAGCTAGAGAGGATTTGAGAGGATTTGAGATTTTTGATTTTTTGAGTTTAAATTATGAGGAGGGTATAATTGTCAAAATAGTGCGGTAGGTGGAAAAAAATATTGCGGTAAATAGCAGCCCACTTAAAAAAAGGCTTAATGCTTCTCCAGTCCCCTTAATTTGTCCAAATTGGTCATTTTATCCCTCCAACTCATCGAATGTCCTATTTACCCCTTTAACTCCATAAAAATGGTTTCTCACACCATTAACTTGTCTAAATTGGTCATTTTATCCTTCCTCAACTCATCGAATGTCCTATTTACCCCCTTAACTCCATGAAAGTGGTATTTTTCACCCCTTATGATCCTATTTACCCCCTTAACTCCATAAAAATGGTAATTCTTACCTCTTTATAATGCAAAATTAATAGGACTTATTTAAATGAGTTTGAAAATATATTTTTTTAATATCAACTTTTTTATTTTGTTTTAATTTGATAATTATATTGATCCTTCATGTGTTTATTACAATAATATTGTAGTACAATAATTAAATAATCAAAATTTAACTAGCCAAAAAAATTGAAAAAAGAAAGAATGAATAAAAGATACAAATAACAAGAACATTAATATAAACAAGTTAAAGCCATTATATGTAGGGATAATGTATCAAAATAGGTCTATGGTTTTTGGAAAAGTAACAATTAAGGTTCCACGTACAAAATCTCATAAATATAAGTTTAACGTCTAGAAAAGGTTATCAATTTAGGTATCGATAACAGATTGTAAGTGATGAAAAATACCACTTTTATGGAGTTAAAGGGACAAATAAGACATTCTATGAGTTGAGGGGGTAAATGGACAAGTTGAGGGGGTGAGAAATACCATTTTTATGGAGTTAAAGGGGTAAATAGGACATTCGATAAATTGAGGGGGTAAAATGACTAATTTGAACAAGTTAAGAAGGTTAGGGAAGAATCTTAATAGTATATGACTAATATCTTATAGAATAACAATATATTATCACCATATATTGGGGGCATGAAAGCCATATTTATAGTAGGGAAGGATCATAATAGTATATGACTAATATCTTATAGGCAAAAAGTATATTTAAGCCCTTGAACTTTACTTGTTTTAAGGATCAAGCCCCTGATCAATTATTTTTCCACATTGAACCCATGATCATTGATTTTGTTATGGATTTGGCCCTTATTTAACTTTTCTGTCGAGTTTGGACTGCATACATTGTTAGGGAGATTCGGCTTGTTGACATGAACAAATAAAAAAAAAGATTTCTTTGACTAGGAGAGATAAAAATTAAAAATTAAAACGAAATTATAGAAATTAATTTTCAGTATATTCTTCCAAACTCGATTTTCTTCTCTCCCATTTTGTGATTTTCAACATTAGAATTGTCAAATCGATCTTCTCATTTCCTAAACTCGATAAAAAAATTAAATAAAGGCCTAAACCATAACAAAATCAATGTTCAGGGGCTCAATATGGAAAAATAATTGATCATGAACTTGATCCTTAAAACAGATAAAGTTCATGCGCTTAAATATGCTTTTTGCCTTTCTTATATTATCTCTTAAGAATATCTTATAAATTAGGACGGAAATATCCTTTATAAGAGATAATAACTTTTTAGAATATGATTAGATGTTTGTAAGGAATGTACTATATGTTTGCTCGACCAGGATCGAATATCAAGATCCAATAAAATAAACCAAAGATTGGAATTAAAATTAATTAAAAACTAACTAATTACAACTATAAAATAAAATCTAAATAATAAAATAAAAACACTAAGTAAGGATAAAAAATATATTATCTAATTAAAACTAAAATATTAGATCAATTTTATAATCACTAAAATATTCATAATTCAACAATATTATATTCTCCAATTGAAATTTTCTTATTTTAATTTTATCAATATGTATTGATAAATTATAAAAATAATTTATATTTTGGAAATCGAATTGAGGCCGGACCTCTTGAGAAAACCAGATGGTTAAAATACATGGGAGATTCCAACGCTCAATTCAGTCAGATATCTATAAAAAATCCAGTAAAAGAGAAAAAAGGAGTAGAATACGATATATCGTAAGTAATCACACCTTTGAGCATCAAGACCCTTAACGGTCTTAATTAGAATAAAATTAGTATTTTTATTCACCTTAAATAGAAGCTCTTTATTAGGAAAGAATATATATTACATAATTAGAGTAGAAACATAAATTATTTCCTTTATATGACCTCATTACCTTTTTATGTCGATTATCCGTTTAAGGAAGGTTTAGTTATCTAATTGAGAAGAGGTTCATTCCTCGCCTTATTGACGCATGTGTATCTCGCATAAGAAGATACGATACATATTATTTTATTATATAACCATGTATCAATTGAGTGTAATCATTTATTTATTTTATTTTAAAGTTAAGGTTCATTACTCATTTCTGCAAAAAGTGTGTTTAGTGAGAATCGAATATGAATTATTTGTCCACAAATCCAGTGCAGGTTTGGTTCTTATTTTTATAACTTATTTTTTTATTAGTTAAGATTAAAAAACAAAAATTAATTGTTATTTTAGAAGTAAAATTAAATAATACCTATCAACTACATTGTGATAACTTGGGGAAATATTCCACCTATTGATATGCAATCCATAGATTGATCTCCGATTTAAAGTTGCAAAACAAAGTAGGAGTTGTTGAACGGTCGACACTCTCTCATGCATAAGTCAATATTCTCTCAGACTAAAAATTAGTATGAGTATATAAAATAAGTTTAACAAGTTACTATCACCATATCTTAGGACATGAAAGTCATATTTATAGTAGGGAGAGTCCTAATTAATATAGGTCTAATATTTTTATATTATCTCTTAGAAATATCTTCTAAATTAGGACGAGCATTTCATGTATAAGAAACAATAAATTTTTAGAATAGGATTAAATGTTTGTAAGAAACACACAATTTGTTTGCTCGACCCAGTTTGAATATCAAAATCCAAGATATATATATATATATATATATATATATATATATATATATATATATATATATATATATATATATATATATAAACCGAATGATAACATTCATTATGTTATAAACTAAATTATTGACCGGTCGGGCTCTCTGATACGTAAATCAATATTAACTCAAATAAAAAATTATATAAATATATAGAATAATAAGTTGTTATCACCACATCTTAGGACATAAAAGTCATATTTATAGTACGGAATGGCCTAATTAGTATAAGACTAATATTTTTATATTATTTTTTAGGAATATCTTTTAAATTAGGACAAAAATGTCCTTTGTAAGAAATACAATAAATTTCTAGAATAGTATTAGATGTTTGTAAGAAACGTACAATTCATCTACTAGACTCGATTAAAATATTGAGATTTGATATATAATATATATATATCAGAGAGAAATTTTATTGTGGATGAGGTCTCCACTCAGATAACGTGGCATCATCTAAGTTACAAGACCAATATTGGTCTTGTCTCATTGTAGAAATTTTCATAAGTCGGATGATAATATTTGGTAATAATATAAATAAAACCAAAATTGGATTGGTTGTGCGGAATGACTGGGGCAATTTTACTATGGCTTATAATGGAGATGTGGATGGGCCACTTGATGCTCTGGTTGCTGAGGCGACTATTGCTTTAGAGTCGGATTCTCAACTTCTCGTCTCTACAAATGGCTCACAGCTCCTGCCCCATTTATCTGCTTGGGATAATTATTAGTGATTGTAAGTTGTTAATTAACGACATAGAAAACTGCATTCTCAGTTTTGTTCGTAGGTCAACAAATAATACTACCCATGTGCTAGCTAGAGCCGCTAATTCTAAGACTGATTAAGGGATCTGGTTTTTTTTCTCCTCCCCCGTTTTTTTTTTGAAATGGATCGAAATTTTCATTATCAAAAAATTAACGCATCATTACAAAGCAAAGATCACACAATATCCGGACTATCTCCGTGTAATATCATTAGCGTCTGAAAATCCCGAGCCCACCAAGCCAATTATTGTGCCACCCGATTCCCATCTCTCCCAATATACTGGAAAGTACAACTATTGAATGTTCTAGCTAATCGCAGAACATCCAAACACAAAAAAGTGAAGGGACGAATCAGGAATAAGGCCGCGATTGACAACATCCACTACACCCTTCACATCAGACTCAATCCAGATATCTAGAAAATTGTAGTTTCAGTCCAGGTTGAGACTCTCTCTAATAGCATGGAGTTCGCCCGCTCCCACCGAAATGCATAGTAACAGAGGGATGCCAGCAGAAAGCACCGCATGTGCATGGAGATCTCGAGCAACTACACCAATGCTCGAGATATCTAGAAAATTGTAGTTTCAGGCCAGGTTGAGACTCTCTCTCTCTAATAGCGTGGAGTTCGACCGCTTCCACTTAAAGACATGGTAACAGAGGGATGCCAGCAGAAAGCACCACATGTGCATGGAGATCTCGAGCAATTACACCGATGCTCGAGATATCTAGAAAATTGTAGTTTCGGGCCAGGTTGAGACTCTCTCTCTAATAGCGTGGAGTTCGACCGCTTCCACCGAAAAAGGCATGATAACATAGGGATGCCAGCAGAAAGCACCACATGTGCATGGAGATCTCGAGCAACTACCCTGATACTTGCAGAGAGGTCATTATCCTCCATGCAGCATCATAGTTGAATTTCGTGATGCCATCAGGCTCCTCCCGCGCCGATTCTTAATATAATCCATTGCTTTTCAAAAAATAATGGAAATTAAGGGGAAAAAGATAAAACTAATGAAAAAGGTGGAAATAATGAAATGAAAAAAAAAAAAACAAAGTAAATCTAAAATCAAGAAACCGGGAGCTTGTGAGAGCTACCGAAGAGAAGAAGGAAACTAAGAGAGAGAGAGAGAAGGAAAGAAAAAATTAAAAAAGGAAAAGAAAAATAAAAAAGGAAAGAAAAAGAAAATAATTAGCACAGAGAGAGAGAGAGAGATCGAGCGAAGCTCTCTACACAAACACAACACATAAAGCAAAGCTCTTTCTCTTCTTCATCTTCTTCATCTTCTCCATAGAATCATTCAGAAAAAGCAACTCCATGAAAATTAGAATGCAGAAACAGAGATAACTGCGAGCAATCAAAGCACTCAGCATTCTACAAAAGCCCAAATTCGACTTTCCATTGATTTCTCTGCAATTCTTAAGTATGGTCAAGGTCAGAGCTCAATAAATGTCTCAAAGGCGTTAATCTTGCACTTTCCCGTTTTAACTTTTGCTACTCTCTTTCTTTCCTTTTGCTATAAATACCAATTCCTAGCTCCAGTGATCTCTGTATTGTAACTTCAAATTTCCGTATTTGGAGTTTTCCAGCTTTTGAATTGTGTGTTTTTGTTTTTATGCCGGGTGAGTGCGGGATTGGCGACGGGTTTAATGGTGCACTGATGTAATTTTCATGGTTTCTGTAGTTCCGACGACCCCATTGGAGTTTGGTGATTCGAATTAGGGTTTTGATTTATTACGCGTGTTGAATTTGATTTTGGTTGATTTTGGGGTTTTGGGTAAGGTTAATTACTAAGTTTGATCTCTAGGGTTTTGGTGTTTCCGTAAATATGAGATTCGGATTCGCATTGTATGGTTTCTGGGCGGGGAAATTTTGGGTTGTTTGGAAACGGAAATAGCTGTGTTCTGTCTGGAGCTTTAGGTGTTCGCATTCTGTTCATGCTATTCTGATTCAGTTTCCTTGAGGTTGAGAAATTGAAATAGATATGTGGAGGGGTCAATTTGTGGTTGTTTGTAGGGTAGTGTAACAGTATTCTGGTGTGGTATTCGGTTTTCTGTTTTCGGGTTTGAACTTCTGTTTTATGGTGTATGAATCTGTTTGTTGAGAGATGCAACCTCAACAAAGATCCAGAATTGATTTGGTTGAATTGAAAGGTCGGATAGTGAAGAAGGTCGGGGTTGAGAGGTTCAAGAAGTATTTCTATTGCTTGAATAGGTTTTTGAGTCAGAAGCTGACCAAGAGCGACTTTGATAAGTCATGTTTTCGGTTGCTCGGAAGGGAGAATCTCCCATTGCATAATCAGTTGATCCGTTCCATTTTGAAGAATGCCGGTCAGGCCAAGACAGCTCCACCAGTCAACGATGTGGGCCCCACGAAATCGGTAGTTCAGCTGTCCAAATGTTCTCCTGCTAGAGAAGATGGGTTTGAACAGAGTGGGTCTGTTCTTCCCAATCAGAATCAGAATGTGTCTTCTTGGTCAAATGGAGTTCTGCCGATGTCCCCGCGAAAGGTTAGGTCAGGTATACGTGATCGTAAGGCCAGAGACCGACCTAGCCCCCTTGGGCCAACAGGGAAAGTTGATTCTGGCTCACACCAATTGATTGGTTCTGAAGAGTGTGGCAGTAAAGTAATAACGGATAATGGAAAGATGCCTCCATGTGATTATCAGAGGCCGGTGCAGCATCTTCAAGCAGTTGCTGAGCCATCTGAGTACGAAAGGGACAGGTCAGCAGCTGAACGGCCCTCTAAAAGAGCTCGGACACAGAGCAAAGACCAGACTGTATTTGTGGAAGATGGGGAAGAGGTGGAACAAGCAAAGCACTTGAGTTTCTCTAGTAGGCCACTACTTGCGCCGCTTGGAATTCCACTGTGTTCAGCTAGTGTCGGTGGGGCCCGCAAAGCTCAGCCAGTGGCAACCAGCAGTAATTCCTTTAGCTATTATGACAGTGGTGAATTGTCTGATTCAGAGACTTTGAGGAAACGAATGGAGCAGATTGCAGCTTTGCAGGGTATCGGAGGGGTCTCGATGGAATGTGCCAATACTTTGAATAATATGTTGGATATTTACTTGAAGAGGTTGATCCGGTCTTGTGTTGATTTGGTAGGTGCAAGGTCTGCACATGATCCAAGAAGGTCCCACGTTCACAAACAACAGGTTCAAGGCAAGGCTATCAATGGCATCTGGCCGACGAATCACTTACATATGCAAACTAATAGCGGAACAGCAGAAGTTATGCATGAACAAAGACCACGGATATCCTTACTTGATTTTAAAACCGCCATGGAGCTTAATCCACAGCAACTTGGTGAAGATTGGCCAGTGCTGCTTGAAAAAATCTGCATGCAGGCATTTGAGCATTAAACGAGTTCCGATGAGATTCTGTGTGCCAAAGCTATAATTGGGCGTAGCTACGCTGGTTCTTGATGTTGAAGCTGCTGGTTATCCCGTTCTATTCTGATCAGCTTGATGAGTCAGGTGGCTCTGTCTTTTGATGAAGCTCGTGGGCTTGAGCATTCAATGTCTGTTTCGTCTGCTGTAGATCATGTATGAAACAGCAAATTGTTTATCGGCAACCATGCAAGGGAAACTTCTAAATAGAATGCCCATGTTTGGTGGCTCTGTTGTATGATAAGCATCAGTGTCGGTTCACTCGTGCTATCACTACTACTACTACTCCGAAGCCCTTCTGTACAATGTGCGGCCGACAAAGAGGAAATCCAAGACAGTTTTGCAGGGATACTCTTATGTAGCTTGGGAAAGGTAAAAATTTACTGGTGCAAGAGCTGTAGTGTTGCTCTTTTATGTATTTTTAAGTTCTGAGAATTGATTGAAATTTTAATATTAATAACACATTGATATCCATTGACTTGTTCTTTTTGTTCATCGAGTTAGAAAATTTCAAATGTTACACTTACGCATATATAAGCTATCAGCTTGAGCAATTATCGCATCACTTGTGTTCCCAAATAGCTGGATTTTTAACTCCTAATTACCATTTAATTTCTGCTGCTGCTTCTTTTCGGTATTATTGGTTAATTGGTTAATATGGTGCTTTTGAATCTAAATTCTCTATAACTTACCAGAAGGTCATAGAATTTTCACCATTCCTATAAGCATACATAAGTTTGACTTGTCAACTTTGCGCAATATCAATGGGTCGTATCAGACAGGTTGTCTCTATAAGTTGTCTTGGCCTAGTCTTGGCTAAGCCAAATCCACATGTGAGCCAACAGATACCGAAGGGGTCTATTCCCTTATATGCGACCCGTCAATGCCTCCATTGGTAATCCTTCCCAAAAGGTTCCTTTGTATAGAAAACCTCGCCCTAGAAGGGGCATGCACTATGGGCTATCTCGGAGCTCAAAGTGTCCATAGGGTTCCACCCCTATGGAGACATTCGCCTCTCTTCAAGAAGGCTGAATGCCCAACTTTCCTAGTTCCTAGTGGACTAGGGTGAATCGCTTAAGCTAGAACCGACTAATGGTCCAGGGAGTGGCGTAGATCCAAAGCCACGGGAGTTCCTCTTCCCTGTAGTTTTCCTTATACAAAACTTGACGCTCGTCCTCAATGATAGTTGATATGTTCCATTCAGCACTAAGTCGAAACCTCCGGGTTGAGTTTGCCTATGGCCAAACTCCCTCCTTTACACTTTGCAGAAGCGGCAGTTAGAACAAATATTTTGAAACATGTAATATGGTTAATAATGTTATAAGAGAGCATCTGGAAAATGCAGAAAAAACCTATTAACACTGAGTTATTCTGTTGATTTGAATCTTCTGTGACTGTTTATTTATAGAAATGATTGGCTCATACACAATATATAACCAAATTGCCAGTTTGAATGTTCGGGGAAGGTATTGCAATATTCATTTGCGGTTTAGTATTTGGATATCTTTTTGGGTGTCTTTACCCTAAAAGATTAAAGCTTCATACACCGGTTCAATGGAATTTTCCGGCGATCAGTGGGTGCTCAAGCCCTTCTCGACCCCCTGTATTCGTCCTTGCATCGAGTCATGCAATCAGGACCATCATGCCTAGCAATTGCTGAAATGGCTACATTAGTTCTTATTTTTTTCAGTGATGAATTTGTAAGGGAAGATTATAATCTCCTCCTTCTTCAGTGAAACATCTGCACATAATTCTCGAAATGTGCTTGTTGTCGATAATGACAGGGAGTTGCACTGTCATTAAACTTGTTTCGTAACATCCTCTAGAAGGGCAGTGTTATTAGAAGGGTAAATTATACCCATGCCCCTCAACTTAGACCTTATTTTCTTTATGACCCCTTACCTTCAAAACCGGACATAAAAGTCCCTGGGATTTTTCCCTCGTAAAAGCCTCTTAAACTTTGATCACACTAATAGTAGATAACCCTCCATTGTAGAGCTGGTGAACATGATATTCTAATCAACTTTAATTCCTGATTTTTTTTGGTTTTGAGGTCGTTTAAGTGTTGTTTGGTTAAAAAAGAGGAAGTGGCTGTCTAGAGAGCGAAATTTCCGAAAATAGTTATTTTATAATCAGACAGTGGTTGTGCAAACCAATAAATTGAACTCTTATGTAATCTGAACAATATGTGAATCTCTTATCTACAATATGAAGTAATATAATGTGCATAGCGTATTTAAGCTTTCTGTTAGTTCTATGTGATGCATGGTTGCTAAAGTTCCGAGTGAACCCGAAATACACCCGTTCAAGAAAAGAACACGGGGTCAATAAAAAGTTCAAATTCAGTACAGGGGCTTGTTTAAATTAAACATCAAGTTCATGGTAAAAAATTTCATGTGTGATCAACAACAAGGTACTGTAATCCTACCTAAACCTTGAAAACTAGTCAATTAATGTGCATATAGCAGTTGAGTTCATCTCGGAGCCAACCGGCTAATGCTGAGATCCCAAATGTGTAATATTGTATTAGAGACATCGCCCATTAAAGCTTTGCAGGTAATGTAGCTGTGCTTGTGCTGGTGGTTTAGGGAGTTTTGATGAACTGATTGAACAAGTATATTAGCATCTCGGGTTGGTTTTCTTTTATTTTCATAGAGATCTCAAATGTGTTATATTGTATAAGAGACGTTGCGGTGGCCGTCCATTAAAGCTTTGCAGGTACGTAGCTTGCAGAAGTGTAGCTGTGCTTGTGCTGAGGGTTTAGGGAGTTTTAATGAACTGATTGAACACGTACATTAGCATTTCGGGTTGGTTTTCTTTTATTTTTCATAGAGTTCTCAAATTTGTTGTATTGTATCAGAGACATCGTGGTGGTCGCCCATTAAAGTTTTGCAGGTAATGTACCTTGCAGAAGTGTAGCTGTTCTTGTGCTGAGGGTCTAGGGAATTTTGATGGACTAATCGAACAAGTATATTAGCATTTCGGGTTGGTTTCCTTTTATTTTTCATGTTGTATCAGAGACATCGCCGTGGTCGTCCATTAAAGCTTTGCAGGTAATGTAGCTGTGCTTGTGCTGAGTGTTTAGGGAATTTTGATGAACTGATTGAACAAGTATATTAGCATTTAGGGTTGATTTTCGTTTATTTTTCGTAGAGATCTCAAATGTGTTATGTTGTATCAGAAACATCGCGGTGGTCGCCCATTAAAGCTTTGCAGGTAATGTAGCTTGCAGAAGTGTATCTGTGTTCGTGCTGAGAGGGTTTAGGGAGTTTTGATGGACTGATTGAACATGTATATTAGCATTTCGGGTTGGTTTTCTTTTATTTTTCATAGAGATCTCAAATGATAGCCGACCCCGAATCATTTCAGGATTAAGGCTTTGTTGTTGTTGAGATCTCAAATGTGTTATATATTGTATCAGAGACATTCGCTGCAGTCGCCCATTAAAGCTTTGCAGGTAATGTAGCTTGCAGAAGTGTAGCTGTTCTTGTGCTGAGGGTTTAGGGAGTTCTGATGGACTAATCGAACAAGTATATTAGCATTTCGGGTTGGTTTTCTTTTATTTTTCATAGAGATCTCAAATGTGTTATATTGTATCAGAGACATTGCAGTGGTCGCCCATTAAAGCTTTGCAGGTAATGTAGCTTGCAGTGCTTGTGCTGACTGAGGGTTTAGGGTATTTCGATGAACTGATTGAACAAGTATATTAGCATTTCGGGGTGGTATCTTTTATTTTTCATAGAGATCTCAAAAGTGTTATATTGTATCAGAGACATCGTGGTGGTCGCTCATTAAAGCTTTGCAGGTAATGTAGCTGTGCTTGTGCTGAGGGTTTAGGGAATTTTGATGAACTGATTGAACAAGTATAGTAGCATTTCGGGTTGATTTTCTTCCATTTTTCATAGAGATCTCAAATGTGTTATATTGTATCAGAGACATCGCGGTGGTCGCCCCGTTAAAGCTTTGCAGGTAATGTAGCTTGCAGAAAAGTAGAAGTAAGATTATCTAATTTACTGTATTTGCACCGCTCAGCGGAATTATGCATCTAGAAGGTAATTTGCCTCATTTTTTCGTTACAAAATGCTAAATTCGGTGCCTTCTTCACTACGTTGCACTTTCACTTTCAGCCATGAGTTATGCATGAATTGCGGTTCTCTGTTCTGTGGATTTCCGTCATCTGTTTGATTATTTCGTTATCTCTCGAAAACTCATGGAAGAAGATAATTTGTTAACATCTAGCTGCACTTGGGAATCTGAGACATTGAAATTTGGTATTGTCATTCATTTGGATGTATATGCAACGTGAGAATTAATGGTAGAATATTAATCTGGATCGAAAAGCTATTATGACGATTCAATGTTTCGAGTCCAAGTCTTCGAGGAATTCTTCATATTAGTCGTGTCTTTATTCATTAACCACAAATGAGGTAACTTAATGTTTGATGTGCCACGAGCTATGTTGCAGGGATACTCCTCTTTAGTAGCGTTTCTGCATTTCGCGTCTGTGTCTGTTTCGTATCCGTTTCTGTTGTAGTTTCAAGGCTATTTTATGAAGGTTATATTTTAGAAATAACCTATGAAGCACGGACGGCAAATGACATTTTTAGAAAATATGAGACACGGGTGCGGCGGGACACGGCAATTTTTTTATAATTAATTATATATATATATATTAGATATAAAATAGGTTCAACAAGTCCTAGCCCAGAGATTCAAGAATTCAATTAGTTAGTGAACGTCCCCAACGCCTCCCTCTTATTTAGGTAAGCTTGTCCCCCAGCGTGTTATCCGCTTTGAACTCTTCCATCTACTCTTTTCGCTTCCGGTAGGTAGCAGCTTTGTAAGGTAGTTTTCCATACCCTGCAGTAGCCGACTTATATGACTTTGCTTCAACCGGGCTAGGAATGACTTTCTTGTTCGATCTCCGGCCAGATTCCTCTATTAATCTCCTTGCCGGCAAAGTATCACAGAAGAATCGCGATTCCTAAATCGCAGAAGAAGATGGAATTTAATCGCAGAAGAAGATGGAATTTGAAAACAGAGAATCGCAGAAGGAGATGGAATTGGAAAACAGAGAATAGCGATTCCTAAATCGCAGAAGAAGAGATGGAATTGGGAAAAAACCCTAAACTTTTACATATTGCCGTGTCCGATCCGTGTCCCTGCCGTGTCCGATCCGTGTTCCCTCCGTGTCCGATATCGCCGCCGTGTCCCACCGAGTCCCCGTGTCCGGCGAGTCCGACACGGCCACAGCGACCCCGGGGAAGAGTCCATGCTTCATAGGAAATAACGTTTCCCGTGCCCGTGCAACATAGGCAGCGAGGTTCATAATCAAATCTTAGTCTATTTTTAAGATGTATTACTAGAAAACCAGCTGACAGATCAGCATTTTTACCGGTAGGGAACTGTTTGCAAAAGCACAGTTATTGGTTACTCGTAATTCATGCATAATTCACAGCTGTAAGTCTTTTTAAGTTCTCATGAGATAGATATTGGTTACTCGTACTCTTATATGATTAGAATCATGGTAAATTTGGATAATTTCTATTTATAGGCATGTTTTCTCGTAAGGGGTTTTCGTCTGGAAAATCGACATTAACGAAAGGGGCTAGACATTATTTGGAGCATTCTCATAGATTCTTATAATTCCATGTATGTATTGCACATATTTGCTGAAAGATTCTTATAATTCCATGTATGAATTTAAGCTTCTAATCAATCCTCTTTGCTTAAGTGTGTGAGAATATGGTCGGGCCGTAGCAGTGGCAGCAGCAAATCATTGAGAATGATTATTGAAGGGTAGACACTTTTTTTACAGTTGTAATTCATTGCTCAACATTTGCGCGACCTATATTTTTCAGCATTACTGCACGGGTCTGCAGATTCCATGCTGTTAAAGGCCTGAAATCACGACGAAAGTGCAGCTTCGTGATTACTGTTCTATTTTTCCTGATATGCACAGAAAGAACAGTTTCGGGGATGTAAATGGTTGTAAGGTTCTGCTTTCTACTT
Organism: Euphorbia lathyris; assembly: GCF_963576675.1. Classification (NCBI taxonomy): domain Eukaryota; kingdom Viridiplantae; phylum Streptophyta; class Magnoliopsida; order Malpighiales; family Euphorbiaceae; genus Euphorbia; species Euphorbia lathyris. The sequence continues at coordinate 4,754,656 of NC_088917.1, read as the reverse complement.
TTGGAATCTTTCGGCAAGCTCCTGCTTATGAAGTGCTTGCGTGCTGCTGTTACTGCCTGAAGCACTTGTTATATTTGTCGGTATTACGGTATGAGTCTGCAGATTCCATGCTGTTAAAGGCATGAAATCAGTTCATGATTACTGTTCTAGTTCTGGGTTTCTTACTTTCTTTGCCGATATGCACAGAAAGAACAGTTTTGGGGATGTAAATGGTTGTAAGGTTCTGCTTTCTACTTTTGGAATCTTTCGTCAAGCTCCTGCTTACGAAGCACTCTCGCGCTTCTGTTGCTGCCCGAAGCACTTGTTATCCTCAGTTCTCTATCTTCCAGTGTTTCTTCCCACCGTGATTCAATTCTCAAACATAATATTGATGTAGTAAGATTACACTCTTTCCCTTCAAAACGGGATTAAGTTTTAAGAAATTGCGTGTTTTTCGGTCACTAGGTGTCAAACATGGAGATGCAGCTAATGGGATGATGAAAGGTATGTTCTGTATGTTTTTTTTTGCTGCCATGTGTTATTAACGCGGATCGTTATATCCTTTCTTTGTGTTAGATATCTTCATATCTCATGAGGAATCTGCAGGTGTTTTGAGAAGAATTTCCGGCATGTGGAATTAATATCTTAGCATTGCGATGCTGTTGATGTAAACCAATTGTTTCGGCAGTGGAAAACCCGAATAACTCCTGGTAAGACGTCTTTTCTCAGATTATAAATCTGCAACTGCAAGTGTTAATTCCAGTCATTCTCATCTTGTGGCACCTGCAGACGCTTTACACTCAATCATTCGGGATAACACTTGCATCCTCTGCATTACTGTGGCTGCGGGCACAGAGTTAGCCGATGTTTATTCCGCACATACCGTCATTGCTTCTTCTCCGGGAAAAAAAGTTCATGACCCGTAGGCCTTCTACCTCCACACGGCCATTGCTCTGTCAGGCTTTTGCCCATTGCAGAAAATTCCCCACTCCTGCCTCCTGTAGGAGTCTGGGCCGTGTCTCAGTCCCAGTGTGGTTGATCATTCTCTCGGACCAGCTACTGATCATCGCCTCAGTAAGCTATTGCCTCACCAACTAGCTAATCAGACTCGAGCCCCTCGGGCAGATTCCTCCTTTTGCTCTTCAGCCTATGGGGTATTAACAGCCGTTTCCAGCGGTTGATCTCCTCCCAAGGGAAGGTTCTTACGCGCTACTCACCCGTCCGCACTGGAAACACCACTTCCCGTTCGAGTTGCATATGTTAAGCATGCTATTTATGGTTCTGGCCTCATGACTTGCTTGATTCTATTCAATTCAGGAAACTGTTCAAGATGTACAAACTATCAGCAGATGGAACTAATAAGGATTGCTCTTGATGGAACTAGACCTGTTCTGGGCCGGGCTCAGGCTGGTCCCAGGGGGCTTTATCTGAAAACACTTGGTCCAAGTTCAGTCCAGCTCGCTGTTAATTTAGGCAGGTTTGGTCAGGCGGTACCCGGGTATAAAAATCAAATTCCAAGTAGTCTATATAAGTCACCTAAAAAAGAATATTTAACTTTTAATAAAAAAAATAAAGTTTATACGTAAAAGTAAATATTTAATAAAAAATTAAAGTTTATACATATTTAATATATAAATATACTAATTAATATTAGGGTAAATAATTATAACATCCGTGTGTTTCTATTTAACTCAGTAATAGTCCATTGTGATATTATAAGGTCCTTAGATTTTACCTTATTATAAAATTGCTCCTAATTATATAAATAAAATAACTTATCTTCGATTTTACCTTTTTAACGAAATTTGTGTAGTATATGTACACCGAAATTCTTATACTTGTGTGTATTAATTATAAAAATATATATATATATTTTTTTTTTGAAATATATATATATTTCTTATTATCTTAAAATATCACTTTTATAATTTTATATTGTCCTACTCCAATTTTAATAATTGTTACAATATTTATCATTATTTTTTTAATGAATAAGTTCTACACTAAATTAAAATTTATAATTACTTGAAAATTAATAAAACAATTAACTAATATTGGAGAGATTGTTATTATGAACGAAAAAACTATAACATAGAAAAATAGATATTTTATTATTAAAACATATAGTAAAGGGCAATTTTGGTATTTTATATTTTATTTAGTCTAATTTGACGACTCACTCAAATATAAGGATTAAAAAATTGACGAATATAAAAACTGAGGGACTATATAATCATTTCTAAAAATACAGAAACTAACGAATGTATTATGTAAAAATACAAGGATCTTATAATTATTTACTCTTAATATTAATATAAATCATAAGCCCATCCAAAAAATAAACGGAATTTAGTGAACCTGGCTTGAGCTAGGCGCAAGGTAATTTTTTTTTTTTATCCAAGTTCAGTTGAGAGGATACGGGTTTGGACAGGTAGCCGGCCTGTTCCGCCTTAATCACTTAACTAGAGGTCTCATGCTTGAGTATCCAACATAGTTAGTTGGAAGACTTTCTCTTATTAAAGGTAAATTGCAACGATGATAATCGGTATCAGTTCCATAAAAGTCAGTGAATTGTATAATTTTTTTCAACAAAATTATTAAACTTCACTTTTTTTTTTAAGTTATTTTGATTAATTTGTGTTCATAACTTACTAAAACGTTGGCAATTGACTATATGCTAATTAAGCGTCGTGACGTAAAAGGGTGTGTTTTTTTTAATTTCTTTTTGTAAGTTAGGATGTGCCACATGGCAAGGTCGTAAAAAATGCTCTGAACAAAGTTCCTGAAATTAATTGGATTTGTATTTTTATATTTTATTGTTAGTTTTAGTAAATAAACTATTATATAAATATAATTAAAATATAAATTATATTATGTGAAAATATTTAATAAAAAACATATATATTTTAATATTTGTTACATTAATATTCTTAAAAAATAAAAATGTACCAAAAAAATATTAATAATAAAATGTGCCAACAAACTAATATTAATATCCTTAAAAATAATATTTGATGGTTTTTTTTTTGTTATTTAATATTTTATTTAAAATTAAAAAGTTTTACATAAAATTTAAGGGTTAATTTTTTAAAATGGCTGCCTAGATCTGTCTTGGAGCTGTCCAGGCAGCCAAAAATCTTCGTTTGGATCAATTTTTAGAACACTTCGTAGCACACTTTTTCCATGTCAATGTAAAAGTCAGGATGTCTGGTGTTGCGTTTAGTTGGTATACAGTCATTTATCTTCTATGTTAAGTCAATATTCTTTTGACTTTTTATACATAAATTTTCCGTAATGACTTTGTTGAAATCAAATGTAAAGTTTAGTACTTTTATAAAACAGACTCCAAACTTCCAATGCTATATAAATATTATCCGTTGGTTTCATAGGTTTAAACCGCATTTACATAAACATACCTTATTAATATGTTCTAGTCACTTTTATTTTCAATGTAGAATTCGGTTTATTCCCGCTCCATCACCATATCTTAAGGCCGATTTTTGCTCTAACATTTTATCTAATGTCAGCTGCTGATACGGTTGAAGGATTGGCTTGCAAATTCATGTAGAAATTTGATAAGTTTTGATGTAATGTCAGTTTTGTAATTTCTGTCAAATTTTGAAGTTACGGATTTTTGTATTTTCAAACCCTATTTCATTGAAAATGGGTCAAGGATCAAAAGTCATCAACTTTGCTTATGAGCTACGTGGTTTTTCGGCCAAATTCCATCATTTGGACCTGTAAAAACGCATATTATTGTTTTTCGACTGATTTTGTAATTTTTCTTTTTAGCCTTTGCCTTTTCCGTTAAGGATTCGGATTTAGGTTTGGCTTTTGCTATTTAAAGACCAATTTCGACTATAATAGTTAGTTTTTATAATTAATAGACAAATTTAGATTATTTCAAATTTTTTATAATTTTGAAGGTTATTGATAGATATTCACGCCCAATTCATAGAATTTCCATATTCACTTCATCAATAGCGTTCACCTGGACCTGAATGACTAAATTAATTTGGTCATTCACCGTTAGATTTAAGCTCATTATAATCACATGATGGAGATTCAAAGCATCCTAATAGATTAATTAAAACATAATAGACTAAAACATATTAAAAGTGAAGTCATTACTTACTCAACTCTAAAACATTTCCTCTCTGATATTAAAACCTCATACTCCAACTTTGGTCGTTTTATTTTTTCAAGACGCGTTCAATGTACCTTCCGCGTGCACTTACTTCTTTGCTATGTAGTGATTAATTGACTGTATTTTAAGCCAGTTAAAAAAGCTATAAAGACATTTTAAGCAAATTAAGAGACCTATCATGACACTTTAATGATGTATTAACTTCCCCAACAAACACACACTTTGATGCGAAAGCAACCGTGTATACTTAGTCCTCGTCTATTTATCGGAATATTTTTTTTTTTTAAATATTGGATAAAATTTTTATTGAAAAATAAAATATTTTTAGTTGTTGGAGTAGGACTGCAAAAGATTTTAAAAGGTATATCTGGCTCCCTAAACTAAGCTTTAAAAGTCAATTAGAACTTTAAATTATCAAAATCATCAATCAGGTCCTTGAACTAATAAAAAGTCATCAATTGAGTCATCATTCTAAGCAAAAATCATCATTTGAGGGCTCATAAAAAATCATTCGATTGAATAATTTCAGATTCTATTTCCCAAATTCATTTTGAACCAACACAGATTATTAAAGTCTATATAAAATATTCACCGTTTTTTATTTTAGGATAGAATGAAAATCCAATTGATGATTTTGATAGTTTAGAATCCTAATTGACTTTTAAGCTTTGGTTTGGAGACTAAAATGGGTGTAATGCCATTTTAAAAAAGTTGATTTCAATTCTCAAAAAAAAAAAGTTGATTTCATTATATTTATTTTCTTTGTTGACTAATCTAAAATTTTATAAAGTTAATTACATATAGATGTCTTGTGGTTTCGTCGATTTGCAGATGGGTACTTGACTGATAACAACCACGAAATGAAAATTTTCAAACATTAAATGATTTTTTTTTTTTTTGAAGATAAACATTAAATGATATTTTAAACAACTTTAGTTCAACTTTTTAGGTTTGAGGTTATTTAAATGTTTTTTTATGAGAGAGAAAGTCAATGTTTAAAGAGAAAACGCAAAAATATGATAATTTTAAAAAAATTAAAAATATGATTACATGGTAAATATAATACTAAACAACTTTAATTCTTAAAAATTTTCATTTTGAGGTTGTTATAGGTCAAATTTGGCAAAATGAAAAAAAAAATGCAAAATTTTACAAATACTGGGTTAATATCTATTTATAATTAACCTAATTTTATATTAAGTTATTTTCTTAAGTAAAAGAATATTGACTTATTTTTCTAAACAAACAAACCCCGTCTTGATATATTTTTTTTGTTGACTAACCTAAAAAATCTATAACACCGAAAAATCATAAAAATATTATCCAACAAACAAACGAGATCTTAATGTCCGTTTGATTTTCCTTTTTTTTAGTAACCAATAACAGCAAACAACTAACATCAATAAACAGTAACAGCTGAACCGAAAATATCCAAAAATACTGTGACGGATGTTGTAGCAACTCATGGTAAATTCATTCACATATTTTTGTATAATAGATAATTTATCACAATACTGATTATTTTTTTAATCACATTTAAATACTAATTACCTTTTATATATATATATAATTTTTTTTTTATTGTTTGGAGATTTTACAATCGGTTTTTCGGGGACGGTTTGCGGACCTCCGCAGTTCAGGAATAATAATACCTACTCCCGCCCAATTTTAATGTTCAGGACTAAAATTTCCCCTGCCCCTAACCCCGCACTCAAAATTTTTGGTTTTTCCCCAACCCTATCGGTTTGGGTCCCCACGATTTTCGGTTTTCCCCCGTCCCACTGCCACTCCTACAAACAACTAACAACAATAAAACAATAACAACTAACTGAAAATACTCTTAATGTCCGTTTGTTTTCATTTTTCAGAACTGCTTTTTGTCTTTCAATACTAAACAGTTAATAGAAAATATTTGATAAAATTCCGAAACAACTGCTTTTTACAGAAAAAACAACTAATATAGCAAAACAAATAGGAACAGCTGAAACAAACGGGTCGATGCTGGAGCAACTCATGGTAAATTCATTCACATATTTTTGTATAATGGATAACATGAGTTCTTGATGTAAAGGCAATGTTGCCTTTGAGTTTTTATTACCTATTAACATTTAGGAGAAAGAACAAGTATGTACATTAGAAGAAGAAAATGATCATCTTTCTTGCAAAAAAATAAGAGAAAAATGCGCGGAGGCGATGGCGGCTGTGGTGGCGGTGGAGAGGAGAGGACTAAAATTTGTACAAATGAAAAATCTGTCTTATATGTCCATTTATTAAAAGAGCGGAGAAGGTGGCGACGAAGAAGATGATGATGGCGATGACGGAGACGGGTAGGAGGAGGAGGAGGATACAGATGCCTTGCAAATTGGGCACCAGTTCTTCAGCCTCAGCCATTGATGTATGCAGGAGACATGAAATCTATGTTCACATTGTAATTTCCCCAATTTGTCTCCGACCGTATATTCTTCCTGCAACAACATGAATAAGGGTAGAAAAGGAATAAAAAAGATGTGATCAATATGATACTAAGTGTTTAGTTAGGATTGAGAGACATCGGTTTGCTTTATAGATTTTTTCGAAAGAAAATCAACTAATATCAGTAGCGTTCAATAACGAACAATAAACAATAAACGAACCAAACAACCCCTAGCTCTTGCCTAAATTTCTAGTTCCAATTTATGTCCCTAGGGTCATCAAAACGGGTTATCATGTCACAATCGTGTCATCTCCAACAATATACTCTTCTTGCAACATCCCAAGGGTAGAAAGGGAATAAAAAAGAAGTGATCAATACGATATGAAATAGTTGGATTTAAGTGAAATTATCCATCCTAACTATAAATTAGGTGTCCGTTTGGTTCTTCTTTTTGTTGTTTAACTCCAAACAATTGATATATAGTGTTCGGGCAGGATTCATACAATAAACAACAACCAAACCAAACATGCGCTAACTCTTGCATTTGGCCTTTCAAGAAAGGGCAAAAGACATACTTTGGCTCCTACTAGCCTAAATTTCTTCAGTTCTTCTCTTTGTAGCTTCTTTTTGTTGTTTAAAACAGTGTTCGGGTAGGATTCATACAATAGATAACAAACAATAAACAACAACCAAACCGAACATGCACTAATTCTTGCGTTTGGCCTTTCAAGAAAGGACAAAAGACATATTTTGGCTCCTATACTTATAAATTTCTTCGGTTCTTCTCTTTGGAGCTTGTTTTTGTTGTTTAACTCCAAACAATCGATATATGGTGTTCGGGTAGGATTCAAACAATAAACAATAAACAACAACTGAACCGAACATGCCCTAACTCTTGCATTTGGCCTTTCAAGAAAGGGAAGAAGACGTATATTGGCTCCTATACTTGCCTAAATTTCTTCAATAATCTCATGTATTTCGATTTGGCCTTAATTAGTTAATATACTTGTAATATTAGTCGAAAATTACAGCTAAGGGCCAAATCGAATACAAAGACTTACAACAGAAATTTAGACAAGTACAAGGGGTCAAAATATGGTCGTTGCCTCCAAAAAGGCCGCTTAGAAGCATGTTTCCATCTATACAGGTTTAAGCTACAACCAATTTATGTCACTAGGGGTGGGTATCCAAACGGGTTCTCATGTCACAATCGTACTATGTGATCTATATGCTCCACATGATTATATAATATATGATATATAAACGCAACCAAAATGATCATTATGTCAAGCGGGTTGTTTATGTAAATCGTGTTTTCATGTCTGAAAATCAACAGTCCTATTCCGTTTTGGTCTACACAAAACTCAGTTTCACTTAACTACGAGCTTCAAGATCTATACAGAATTACCACTTCAACGAAAACGGTTTGACAACGTAAATGGATTTCAATTTTCAATAAAACGCATACATCAAAGCAAAAAATAACAAGAACGGATGATGGAAGAGTTGGAAAAAAGAAAATGGACCTGGCAAACACTGCATTTGACATCATCTTTTCCCCCGCAAAGGTCCGAAGTTTTGTCCTTCAGAGATCCTGAGTCATAGGTGCTAGTCTTGAGGCATTCTGATAATGCTTCCTCTGTTAATGCTGTACTAACAGTACCCATTCTTTCTTCTAGTGCTAATAATTCCTGTAAAAAAACAACGGTTCGGATGTCGTGTAAGAAACCATGACAACTAGAATTTTGTTAATACATGACAACTGTAGCCCAAGAATAAGAAATAAAAAAACGAGGAAAATTTCTGAAGAACATGATATGTTGAATATAGTAACGGACCTCGTATGACATATTATCGATGTCCAATCTCATGTCTCTATGCTGGTCATAGAAATTCAGCCCATTAAGAAACAAACTAGTTTCCAGAACAAGCAATTGCTGCAAGATAATGAAATAGAGTCAGTCATAGATGAGCAACCAAAGCAAAAGTCGAAATGACAAAAGTATTTTGATGGAGATTTAGTTAAGGGCGAGCTCTTAGATCTGCTCTCCCGTGGACCCAAGAAATGGAAGGCATAATCTAGGGGGCACGTTGAAACTGACGACAAGGGATGTTAGTTAGTACTTGCTAACAGTGACACGGGTGCTCTCTGGTGGTCTATGCGTGCTCAATTGATATTTTTTTAGTGCTTTTGCGGAAAAAGTTAAAGCTGTGTACACAACTTCCATATAGTTTTCCAACGATAAGTGGGTGCTTAAGCCCGCCTAGTGAGGGTATCGGGGCAGTTATATGATGCATAGGTCATGATGAGAATTTCCTTGCTGTATTTCCTTTTGTTGGCTATAGTTCATCTTCTCAACAGAAAATAAAGTCCCTGATTCGCATATAACGTTTTCTATCTGAAATTGATGATTTTGAGTTCTGTTTTCTATCAGATTTCATACCTCATATGTTAGCTCTTCATCTTGTTCGATCCTCTCTAGTGCTAATAACACCTACACAATATTATTGACAACAAATTAAAGCAACCCGAAAAAAAACCTTATGAGTTATATTTATCATTTCTCTTGAAATTTGGCAGAAAAAAATATGATGACTGTGCTATGGGATGGAAAACCGTTGCAGTTTCACATGGAATGAAATATACCTCAGCAATTCCATCCATATTGTAGCGCCTGAAGCTCTCGCGATTCGTTGAAGATCGAATATTTCCAACTTCTGCAGGACTGGATGGTCTAATACTCCGTAAACTATCATTGCTAATACCAGGTAAACGATAGGACCTCGGGCGAATCAAAGGCGGTTCCATAGAGAATTGATGTAAAGAAATTGGAGCAGTTGAATCCATTGGCATAACAGGGTGAGAAACCTGTGGAATTACAGCCTGGGGCTCGTTTGATGATGTGTTATTTCGGGCAGCTTGATTAGCAACCCTTGCCCTAGTGTAACTGAAAGATCTTCTAGTCCTAACTGATGCAGGAGGAGAATTATCCTGGTTGGGACTGGAAGTCCCATTTCTAGTTCTTCTTGAATCAGAAATTGAGATACCGGAACCGGAACTAGGATTCCGCCCTTCAAATGGCGATCCGCCTATCTTCTTCCCTCTAGCAGAGTTACTACTTTCTCCTTCACAATTTCTCCTTTTGCTCGTGCCCTTTTGTTTCGAATCAGATGTTGACGATCCAGTAGGTGTCATGTCTGTAATTGTACTGCATCTAAGATTTCTTAGACCATACCCACCACCACCACCGGCGCGAATCCGTTGGTTTGCATTTTTCGCTGCTAATGAAATCGGTGAACCTGCAGGAGATTCTGATTTACCTATTGCTGATTTTTGATAAAAAGTCCTACGAGATCTCGTATTTGGCATACTAGAGCTTCCAACTTCTGTTGATGGGTTCTCACTAGTCCCAGCATCATCAGATTCGCCGCCGCGAATACCTTTTCGGAGCTTTTCAGTAGGGGGTACAACTTCCTGCACTTCAGGAACTTCTGGAAGACTACCAGTTTCAGATGGTTCTCTTTCCGGCTGAGAAGACATCTTTTTCCGAGGCCCTGTAAAGGATTTCCTAGGATTGGTGTTTACATTGGAAGTCCTAGAGGAACTCCCAACTAGTTCCTTTCCATTCGAAGAAGACCGGAACGACGACTTCGATGATTTCGCTTTTTCTGGGAAGTTGATTTGAGTAGCTTTAGCAGTATTCAATCTCCCATTACACCCAATTCGATTACAAAATTGAGCATTTTGATCTCTATTATTAGCAGTGTCTCTCAAAACAAGGTTAGATCCTTTTCTCGAGACAAACATCCCATCACTAGCTTTCTTACCAGAATACTCATCCATGGATATTGATACGCTATCCTTCAAACTGCGAGAATAAAATATAATATCTTAGATATTAATAAAACAAATTCCATGGCACAATTCTCTACATTCTTTCAAACGGCTCGAGACAGAAAAAGCAACCGAAGAAACCCAATCATCCAAGCACATCAATTTACACATAATACTAGCATGTAACTCAAAGGCACACAGTAGGTTAACGTTCGCATCCAAGACTACATATACCTATGTTACACGGAAACAAAAACTGGAAAACAATAATTGTAAAAACTATAGGAAACAGATTCGTGGGGAAGCTATAAAGGGCAGCCCGGTGCACTACGCGTCCCCGCTAAGCAAGGGTCCAGAGAGAGGTCCCACCACAAGGGTGTATTGGGGGCAAGCCTTCCCTTGCCAATTTTTTTTGGCAAAAGGCCGCTCCTAAGACTCGAACTTGTGACCTCTCGGGAAGCTATATCTATAAAAATTGTAAGAATAGCGGGAAAAAAAAGATTTTTTCATTTGAAATCTTGTAGAAGATGATCTAGAAAATATTAGGAATTCACTGAACATGTGATTAGCTATGTTGCACGAAAACTCCTCTTCAGTAGCGTTTCCCTGTTTCGTGTCTGTTTCCATTTTCATTTCTGTTTCAATTCCGTTTCCAAGCTATCTTTCTTAGAAATAATGTTTCCGTGCAACATAGGCGATTAGGAATGATCCACGGACACGAGTTCCCAAACTTTAAGTGACCATCGGTGCAAGGGATGGCACCCGAATGAGGCACCAAACAGCACTATATTTTCCACAAAAAATCAAGGAACAACAATTCAACCATTCTAACAATGTAAAACTAGGATCTAGAGCAGCAAAGTGGCTCAAAATCATCAGAACATGAATTTTCCAATAAAAAAAAAATCTCAGAAACGTTATTTTCCTTACCTCAATTACACTGTAGAAGAAATTCAACAGAGGGGGAAAAAAAGCCCTCTATCTACTAAGAGAAAAGCAATCACAATATGTCAAAATTGAGTTTAGGAATCAATAAAAAGGAGTCAATTAATCCAGCTTTAATTAATTAGTTTGATGATTTAAGGAGAGAAAAAAGCAACACAGAGATATATCCACACATGTAAATTTCACTCCCAAGAAAAAAGGGCTATTCAATTTTATAGGAACCACATCTATTCTCCCACACAAAAATTCCCCCCTTTCTTTTTCTAAAAATAGGCGGACTTTTTCACCGTGATTTCAGGCGTTCAAAAAAGAAAAATTCCTGTAAAAAGCAAACTCTCATAACTAGTAAAAAAAATTCAAAAAAAAAGTAGACAAACAACAAATTCGATTGAATCAAAATTAAAACACAATAAACTGAAGCAGACCTTAATCTAAGACCGAAAATTCAACAATTCAACAAATCAACATCTTAATTCCCCGAAAAAGCGAATACCCAAACAATCAAAGCAAGTAAAAACGAATTTGGAGAAGTTGAATTGATGGTTACCTTTGGTTGAGGAGAGAATCAGAAGGAAGCTTTTTGCAGGAGGCGTTGAATAAGATGTTTTGTAGGAAGAAGACGAAGAAGAAAGGGTGTTTTAATCGAAAAGCAAAACTATAACAAACAAGAGAGAAAGAGGAGGGAGAGTTAAGAAGAAAGTGCCGTCCGAATGGCAAAAGCAAAAAGATTGAGTTTTGATGAAATGTGAACCGTTGGATTAGGCGCGTGTGCACATCGGAAATTGACGGCTAAGATTATCCTGACCTTGTCGACGGAACGGAAAGGGACGGAACGGAACGGGGAACACCGCACACTTTCTCTCTCGCAGTCCAGCCGCCCTATACCGATATAAGATATTCTGCTTTTCATTTTCATTCTTTTAATTCTTTTTCTTTTTAATTTATTCATGATAAATGGAAAAAAAAAAACCGCGTTAATTTTTGTTAAATTGGTATCTGATTTTTTTCATGCTAAGAATGATGTTTTTTGCGTTACTAAAAACAATGTCTCAAAATTAAAAATGAGCGTTGAGGATTTTAAAATTTAAAGAATTCATGATATTCTAAGCAATTTTAATTTTTTAATTTTTTAATTTACATGTTATTTGTTGAGAAGGGGGAAAATAAATGTTTTAGAGGGAAAAAGTAAATGTTTTAGGGGAAAAAGCTCCGAAAAATGATGATTTTAAAAACTAAAAAAATTAATTTTAAAATTTATATGATACTAAACAACTTTAATTCTTGTAATTTTTCAATTTGAGATCATTACTGTTATTTTTTTTTTACAAAATAAAAGTCTCAAACCTCATTTGGACAAAAAAAAAAATCAAGTATAGTTTGACAAAAAGTATTTACTATTATTTAGAACTTTATTTTTAATTTAAATTATTTTATAGTAGATTTTTATCTTTTGAAATATTTTTAAGGAATAAGTTGTAAAAATACTGCTAATATTAAAAGAGTGTTTGGTTGCTATCATTTTCAGACTCTTGTTTGTCATTTCACTTCAAGAGAGAGAGTTTTAAGTATTTGGTTAATGATCTTGTGTTTGTTCTTTACATGAAAAGTAGCATTTAACAAGAGTAGGGAATCCCTATTTTTATGGAAAAGCGGTTTTTTCTAACAGTAAACAGTAGGTAAAATAAACGGACCTAGAAGTCAAAAATATTTTTACTCTTAATGTTAGTAAGTAAGAACAATTTTACTTCTTTTTTTTTTGGTAAGAAGGGAAGAAAAAAAAACAAACAAACAAAAACCTAACCCGGGATCAGTCTAGGAAGACTGACCCCAATCCTATCCTCAAGAAGAGAAGGTAACAGAAAAGAAGGAGGAACGGAAAGGGTAGAAACACCTAACATCCCCCCATGCCCAGCAGCTGCCAAGCGATCCGCCACGCGGTTTTGCTCCCTATAAATATGGGAGAAGGTAAGAGAATCGAAGGCAGGACGAAGCCTCAAGATGGCTTTAATGTAAGAACAATTTTACTTCTAATTTTGTCCAATTTGGATAATTTAAAAAATAATTAATCAAACTTGTATTCTCAGTCACTAATTAGTCACTTTCATTGCATATATACGTTATTTTATCACTCATAAGTAATAAATCACAAATATATGTATATACGTTAAAAGAATAAAAAATTATATCGTGTCTTGTACGAGTTGAACACAAAAAATTAAATATTTTATGGAATTCAAAAATATTAATTTTTAATTTTATTATGAAATGAAATTGCAAAAACGTTAAAAAAAATAGAATCTATTAATATGCAACTGATGTAGAATACATGAATAAAATATTTATATTTTTAAATAATTTTTAAAATTGGTCTAATTTTATCAAAATTAATGATAAAATCGTTCTTAATTTACTATTTAAAACATTATAAATAAAATTATCAAATACATTGTTTAAATTTTCAAAACAACTCTATATCATTAAATATAAATAAATAGGAAAAATATTGTATCCACCTCTGATTATTCTGATTTTGATACATTGAACTTCTGATTTTTAATTTTAATACATTAAATTTGTAATATTTTTTTTTTATCGTATTACACTCGCTCTTGCTAAATTGGTTACTTGTGAATATAACATTCGGTCAGTAAAATATTACTTATTTAATGTGTGTCTAAAATTATATACTCTATGACTTAGAAATAATGTTTTTACCAAATTTTTTTTTCCTAACCATTTACATGTATAAAAATTATTTTCAAATACTGATAAAATAAATAACCCCATTTTAACCCAATTTCATGTTAAAAACTAAATATTTTAGTTATTACACTAACTTAATGCGATAAAAGAAAATTAAAAAAAAATCATGAATTTCAGACAGGTTCAATGTACCAAATTAGAATTATAAAGTCTGAGGTGTTTTTGCCTATAATACATGCTTTTATTAGAAAACAACAATTATCTTTTTTAGTCTTTCAAAAAAAAAAACAATTATCTTTTTTAGGAAAAAAACACTGTTATTATTTTATTTTATTTTATTTGAAGGAATTATTGTTATTATTTTACTTTCTTTAGTTACATTGATTTATTATGATGATTTTTCAATTCTTAATAAATGAGAATAATAATAAAAGATAAAGTGTGGAAATATTCTTAACGTTACGGAAATATGCAATTTTATTCTTAACATTGGCAGCTAAGCGCAATTTTACTCTAACGTTGGGTCAATTTCAAATATTATTATAAAATATAAATTTTTTTTTTATTCTGCACCAATTACACGTAAGTTAATTCTAAAAGAAAATATCATATTTTTTTATTTAATAATAAATTGAAGATTAATATTTTTAAGTCCAGTCAAATATTTGAATTTTTTTTGTCCAACTCGTATAAAACACAGTATATTTTAAAAAAAAAATTACACTTTTAATCATATATTTATGATTTGTTACTAATGAGTGATAAAATCACACATATGTGATTGTAGACGAAAGATTCAGGACCGAGAAGACAATTTGATGAATAATTTCTCCAATTAACCCAACTTATCAACGTTATTGCTCTTGACTTTCAACATTAAGAATAAAATTATACCATTTTAGATGTTAGAACTAAAATTGCTTTTAAGGATATTTTTACACTTTACACCTTATAATAAATTAGGATCCATTGCACTTAACCCCGAGTTTTTTTTTTCCTTTTTTTATTAAGGATCCTCATATTTACAGCCCTAAGGGCTGTAAATAAAACCATGTGCCACTTCTTTTTCCTTTTATTCAACGTTTTGACTTCAAGAAGTGTTATTATGGCCACATAATTTCCTACTTATAATTTTGTTAATTCCAAATTAAACTCAATTACAGTAAAACCTCTATAAATGCATATCGTTGGGACCGGGAAAAAATATTCATTAAGCGAGATTATTTATTTATCGATAAATGAATAAATTATTCATTTATCGATAAATTAATAAATTATTCATTTATCGATAAATATTCATTAGATATGTAATTATCTTGTTTAGAAAATATATTATTTGATTGATTTGTAATTATCACATTGGCATAATTACAAATCAAACAAATAATTATAGGCATAATTATAGGCACAATTATAGGTCTTGTTTTTTTTGTAAACTCTTGTGTATTTATATTGATGAATATATATATATATTTGTATGTAATTTAATAATTATTACTTTATATTTTCATTGGGCCCTTAAGGATTTAAATATTTTTTATTACTTAATGCATTTAACGAGGTTATTACTTTAGTCCATTGGCCAAAGTCGGGATCGGAAGAATTTATTATATAATCGAGGTTATTACTTTATCGAATATTCATTTATCGAGGTTTAACTGTAGATTTTTTTTGTTTAATGCATGTTTACACCTTTAAACTTGTCAAGTTTTGCCTATTGACACTCTAGAGTTTTTAAATAACCTATCACATATTTATAGTTGGCTTTAAAAACCTATCACACACCTATAGTTGATATTAAAAACCTGTCACACATCTAAAGTTGACTCATTCGGACCTTCTGCACACAAAATTGTTAATATGTAAACTTTGACATATGAGGGGAGATACTGAACAAACTAATACGCTTTTCTTTTTTCTATAGCAAGCACAACGATCTCATCTGTCAAAAATGACAGAACAATAATTTTATGTGCAAGAGGTCAGAATGAGCCAACTTTAGGTGTGTGATATGTTTTTAATGCCAACTATGAATGTGTGATAGGTTATTTAAAAAATTCAGGGTGCCAATAAGCAAAACTTACCAAATTTAAGGGTGTAATAATTTGATGACTAGTGGAGAATTTCTGATTGACTTCCGTCACTGTGGGGGCGTCGTTGGGTTCGACGGGAGGAAGCTCCGATGCCAAAGTCAGTATAGAAGAACAAGAGAGCAAACTGAATTGACAAAGGGTAAGTGAATGTGTACCTGGATAGCTCGAGATACAAGCTATATATAGTCGTGATGTTGTAACCTCTAGTAACTAGAAAGTCTCCATTAATGGCGGTTACAGGTTTCCCCTAAGCATGTCCGTTAGCTTATTTAATAACTTATTAATGACCTTTATTGCGGGATTGGCTCAGCTGTTTCTATGGCGAATCGAGTGGTTGTGACGATTCGCCTCACAGGTTCGCCCGCGGATCTTTTGTGGTGAGATGTGGGTGATCCGCCTGTCGGATCTCCTTGCTCAATACGCCGTGATACTCCAATGTCAGGTGATCAACACGTGGCGTACTAGACGAATATCCTTTTTGGTCCTCGGAATAATATCACAATGTTATCAGAAGCCCCCCTAAAGTTCTTTCAAAGTCCTTTAGGGCTTTTGAGATTCTTCGTGCGCCGTCATGATTACCTGCATTAAATGTCACTCTGTTTGATGTCAATCGAGGGATGACACGTGTCATGGGCGTGTCGTTTTGAGAGAAAAGAGAAGACGCCTTCCTCTCTCCTCTTTTTCTCTTTCTTCCTCATTTGTTCATCTTCTCCCTTTTTCTTCGAGTTTTCTGCCCAGAGCTTTATTCAGAGTTCGGAATCCTTTTAAAGCTTTCAACTCTAATGTAAGTGAATCTTTTGCTTTTCTCTTTTGAATGTTTAGAAGTTCTTCTTCTTCTTCTGGGTCTACGTCTGATTTTTTCGATTTAACTACATCTCCTGAACCTGTTTTTAGCTGGACTTCTTCTTCCTCAGAGAATTCTGCTTTTTCTGAGGATTCTGTTAGTTGTGATTTAGCTGAGTTACGTGACTCAGCGTGTAATAGTGGTCGAACTCGTTCCGCTAGGATTCGAAACCATCTCGTCGCCGTTACCCATTTTATTCCGGCCACTGGTTTTAGGCCATTTTTTGGGATGGAGACTTCTTCTTCAGTCCCTCCTAGGAAAAAGATGCCACGTGCGGAGTCCACTCCATCTCGTATGAGCTCTGCGGATCTAGCAGATCTGGCGAATCGCTTTCCGTGGATTAAGAATTACGAAACTCAGTTGGCGGACGCTCATGAGCGACCAGCCTGTCCGCCACGTGGATATCTATCCATATATAGTAGTCATGTGGACAGGGGGTTCCTGCTACCTCTTCCGAAAATGATGGCGGACATCCTCGCCTACTTTGACATCACTGCTTGTCAATTACATCCAAACGACTAGTTAGATCTAGCTTTAGATTGTTACTTGGCTTCGAACCTGGGAGTAGTATGCACCCCACGTGTCTTTCGAACGTTCCATAAGCCGTCAAAGCGAAAGTCTGAATCATTCCTCACCCTTTAAGGATGCTGAGATCCAGGAATTGAAAGAAAAGATCGCAGCTGAAGCCAAGGAGCATGAGATTGCCTTATCCAATGCTGAATTCATGGCAGGGGAGCAAGCTTTCTTTTATGGCGAATGGATCATTGAGTATGTCAAATTGGCGTACCCTGAAATTGACTTTACAGATCCGGAGTTCGTCGTCCCAGACCCGGATGTTGTCCTCCAATATCGCAAAGTCCCGGATATCAATGAGCACATTCGCGGTCATGTTCGGATATGGATGAAGGGACCCGCCGAAGAAAGCAAACCTCTCACCCAACTTAAGTCTACGAACCTTGATGAAATTCCTTCGAAGACTGATGACCAGAGTGGAGATATGGCCAATAGCACTATTCCTCTTGGGGGAATTATCTCTGTTGAACAAGAGATCCCCCTTGAGGGCGTATCTGAAGTTGTAGAGAATGGAGCCTCTTTGGAAGGCGTATCGGGGGAAACAGGTGCTAAGGAGGATGCACCTATGTAATTTGTGTTTGTAAAACTAAGTACAATTTTAATCCTTTTGATAACCATTTTGTATTTACTTTATGCTTTGTGCAAGTAATTTTATAGACTTTTAGGATTTGTTTTGTGAAGTAGGTGGCCAGCCGTACTCCATAATGTGAACCTTTGTGAAGGTTTTGAAGCTGTTTTATTCCTTTAGAGGAAGTAAAGCTGCCTTAGGTGATCGATTTGCTTCCTATCTTTGAGGTGAATTGATCCGCTCTTAGGACTTTGAACCCTTCTTTGCATAGGGTGTAAGAGAGTGTAAAGATATCGCGTCCGAGAAATGTTCTAACTCTATCTCTAATGGTGATCAATTGAAGGATTGATCCGCCCATGAGATTAATCTCCTATCTTTGAGGAGAAAAAGTAGCTATGTGATAGCATAACTTTGTGGGAAGCGTAGCATTGGGTGCCCCCCTTCTTTTCTAGGCTGGAATATTTATATTTCTACAAGAAAATACTGAAAAAGAATAGTGACAATAGAACAATTGCTTTTTATTGATTGGAGATACGCTTTATTACAGCAAGCGGGTCTTATACGTGAGCCTCATTAAAACCTTTAATAAGAAAAACCTCATGGGAAAAAAGCTTATTAAAGGAAAAAGAGTACTCAAGACCTTGTTTACATTCTATTTTCAGGAGACATATTTGTGGAGATTTTGGAGATTCCATGTACGCGGCAGCGTGTTTCCCTCCATATCTTGAATCTTAAATGTGGCGAACCCAATCTTGTCAATTATTTTGTATGGACCTACCCAATTGAGCCCTAGCTTTCCTTTTCCTTCCCTGGATTGGATTTTGTCTGCTTTACGGAGTACGAGGTCTTCCACATTCAAGTTTACAAGTTTGGCATTCTTGTCATGGTAAGCTGCGATCCACTGCTTGTAAGCCGCCATGCGTACGTACGCCCTTTCTCGCCTTTCCTCTACTTGATCAAGACTGTACTTTAACTTTTGGTCGTTTTCATCCTCGTAATAGAATGCAACTCTGTCACTTGGGACCCGTATTTCAACTGGAATTACAGCTTCGACACGGTGACAAAGGGCGAATGGCATCTCACCCGTAGCTGTTCTGGGAGTAGTGCGATACGCCCATAGGACACTCGTTAACTGATCCGCCCACTTCTTGTCGTGCTCTCCCAATCTTTTCTTTATTTATTTAATGATTGTCCGGTTCGTAACTTCGGTCATACCATTTGACTGAGGATAATAAACTGAGGCGGATCTATTCAGAATGCCCAATTCCTCACAGAAAGTTTTGAACTCTGCACAGTTGAATTGCGTTCCATTGTCAGTGATAATCGTATGAGGAACTCCATACCTTCCAACGATGTTATCTTTGATAAACTCCACCATTCGTTCAGCATTGATAGAGGAGACAGCCTCAGCCTCTACCCATTTGGTGAAATGATCCACAACCACTACAACATACTTCCTTTGCCTTCTGGTGGGAGGAAATGGTCCAACTATGTCAATTCTCCAGACCGCAAAGGGTCGACCTTCGATGATGGGCCTCTGAAGGTGTTTAGCAGTGTGTGATTCATTTGCATGAATCTGACAATTACGGCAAGACTCCACAAACTTTTGAGCATCAAGTTCTGCCGTGGGCCAATAAAATCCTGCTAACCTGGATTTCCTCAAAATGGAGGCGGATGCCTCATGAGCTCCACATACGCCTTCATGCAACTTTTTGAGGATCTGTTGTCCTTCTTTTGGCACGATGCATTTCAGCCAGGGATGGCTAAAAGACTTCCTGTACAGGCAATCGTTTATCACGGAGAAATAGGCCGCCTTCTTGACTATCCGCCGTGTTTCTTCCTTGTCCATAGGTAGAAATCCATCCATCAGATACCGGCGGATTGTAGATCTCCAGTCACTTTCTACTGTCGTGAGTATGGATACTTGCTCCAAAGCGAACGCGGGAGCTACTTTGACTTCGAATGGGCATTCTAGGTCCACCCAGTTCTCTTTACTAGAAGCCATTTTAGCTAGGTGATCTGCTTCTGTGTTGGATCCTCGAGGTACATGGATCAGTTCCCACTTAGTTTCTTTGGCTTCAAGGTGATCCAGCAATTTTTTGACCTCAGCAACGTATTTGGCCAAAATATCATCTTTTACTTCGTAATTTTTGATCACCTGGTTGACCATTAACTTGGAATCACTATAGATCACGATTCGCTCGGGAGTGATTTCTTTTAGCAGGCGCAGCCCCAATATTAGGGCCTCATATTCCGCCGCGTTGTTGGTTGCAAGGAAATCCAATTTTGCTGCGTACCGTAGCTTTATATATTGGGGACCTTTGATCACGATGCCTATACATGCACCTTCCGCTGAGGAGGCTCCATCCGTATACATCGTCCATTCCTCCACTTTTGATTTGGGGAGATTCATTTCCTCTTCAGTGAATTCATTCACAAAGTCTGCCAAGACTTGACTCTTTAAGGCTGATCTGCTCTCATATCGTACATCAAATTCCCCAAGGCGGATTGCCCACTCCATCAATCTCCCTGAAGTTTCTGGTTTTTGCAATACCTTCCTCATGGGTATACTTGTACGAACTACGACAGTATGTGCTTGAAATTAAGGCCTGAGGCGAATGGAGGTGGTGACGACGACCAGTGCCATTTTGTCCAACTTGGAATATCGAGTTTCAGCATCTTTTAATGCTTTGCTCACGTAATAGATAGGATATTGCTGGCCGTCTTCTTCCCTTATCATGACCGTGCAAACAGCCTTATCTGTAACTGAAACATACATGTAGAGATTCTCACATTTCAAAGGACGACTCATAAGGGGTGGTTCCGTGAGAAACCGTTTGATCCCCTAGAAAGCTTTCTCTCAGTCCTCGCTCTATTAAAACGCCTTTTGCTTCTTGATAACCTCATAAAAGGGTTGGAATCGTCGGGCTGAACATGAGATGAACCTGCCCAAGGCTACGATACACCCATTAAGACATTGCACTTCCCTAATATTCTGTGGCGCTTTCATCTCCAAAACTGCTTTGATTTTATCAGGTTTTGGGCTCACTCCCTTTTGGCTAATCATGAATCCCAAGAACTTTCCATATGTCGCCCCAAAGGTACACTTCTCCGGGTTCAATTTAATGTTGTGATGTCGGAGTACGCCCAGTACCTCCTTTATGCCATCTGCATGCTTCTCTATAGTGGTACTTTTGATGATCATATCGTCCACATAGACAGAAAAGTTTTCACCTTTGCTTTCTGCGAATATTTTGTTCATCATCCGCTGATAAGTCGCACCCGCATTTTTAAGTCCAAAGGGCATGAATTTAAAGCAATAGGTGGCTTGGTGAGTCACGAACGAAGTCTTGATCCTATCTGAAGGCTCCATTGGGATCTGATGGTAACTCGACTTCACATCGGTGAAGGAGTACATGGCGTGTCCTGCGGTTCCATCTACTAGGATATCAATGCATGGAAGGGGGTAGTTGTCTTTGGGACAAGCTTTGTTGAGGTCTGTGAAGTCAATACACATGCGGTATGATCCGCCCGCCTTCTTGACTAGAACCACATTCGCCAGCCATTGTGTATAAAGTACCTCTTCGATGGCATTCGCCTGTTTGAGCTTGGTGATCTCTTCTTCTATCACTTTCTGCCTCTCCGGGCCATGATTTCTTCATTTTTGGGCCACCGGTACCGCGTCTTTGTCGATGTTGAGTTTGTGAGTGATCACATCTGGACTAATCACGAGGAGAATCTCATCTTTCCATGCAAAGACATCTTCTGATTCATGGAGAACCTTGGTGATAGCTTCCTTAATTTCTCCTTTTAGCCCTTTAGCCATTCGTACCTGCTTTTCATTCGCCATGAGGTACATCTCTGTTTCTCCCAAGGCCATTGTGACAAGCTCTTCTTCATCCTCATCTTTAGACTATGGGCAAATCATCAGTGATGCTGAATACGTCTCCTGGGCCACTTTTTGACTTCCTCTGATCATTACACCTCCCTTGGCCGTGGGGATGTAAAGAGTTAAGTGGCCTATAGAGATAAGAGCTTCCGTCTTAGAAATAAAGGGCCGCCTAAGGATGATATTGTAGGCTAACTAGCCATCCAGGATGGAGAATTCCAGATCGCCCTTCCAGACTTGATCTTCATCAGCTAATTCACAGTCCAGTGTTACCTGGCCCTTTGTTTGGATGGTGTGTCCTGTGACCCCTAGAATATCCACAATGGTGGTTTCCACTTGGATTGGGTCGACCATGAGTTTGGCGAATGCTCCTCTTGTGATGACATTGCATGAACTCCCTGTATCAATCATCACTCTTTTCATCTCCCAGCCTTCCACCATCATAGTAACGACCAGGGCATCTGCATGAGGGGAGATTTCCGGACCGGTATCCGCAAAAGGGCGATTAAGTGACGCCCTATCTAGAGCAGTGGTTTTTGTCTTTTTCAACACAGGCTGGTACCCAGGTCCGCCTGCTATGACATTGATGGTCCCTTTTGCCTTCTTCTTCTGATCATCTCTGGATCTATCACCATCTCCCTTCTTGCCATCATTTTGGACGAACCGGTCCAACTTTCCTCTTTCAATAAGCCTTTCTATCTCTCTGGCTAATTCCCATCATGCGTTAATGTCGTGGCCATTCTTCCTGTGGTATTTGCAATAATTTTAAGGATTTTTACCAGTGTTGGTGTACTCCCCCCTTTTGGTTCGGGGTATGAAATGCTCCGCTTGTGCTAACTGTTCTCAATCCATATGAGCACTTCGCTTTTTAAGGCATTGAGCAGCGTAAATGACGATACAAATGCCGATTTGTTCTTAGAGCCTCGTCGCCGACCTCTAGATGATGAGTCCTGGTGCTTATCTTTCTCTTTATCACGATGGCGAGATTCGCCTCTGTCTTTCTTGGGCGGAGACAATGACTCCCGGAGAATGTCACCTACCTCCATGAAATCCTTGCATCTTTTAATCAATTCTGCCATGCTTCTGGGCTTCTTTCGAATTAAATCTTCCTGCAAAGCTTTTACACGTGGTGTTTTTCGCTAGAGCCTCCACTGCCATGGCGACATCCACATCGATAATTCGTATACATAATTTATTGAAATTGTCTACATACTCTCGAAGGGGTTCATTCGCCTTCTACTTTAATTCAAAAAGCTTCCGTGACTTGACCACTGGAGGAATACATCCGACGAATTTAGCGCAGAACTCTCTACTCAATTGATCCCAACTGTCGATTGATCCAGGAGGCAAAGATTGGAACCAATCATAGGCGGGACCTCCTAAGGTGGTGATGAACATCCGATATAAGACTGCCTCAGTTGCACGGTTAAGGCTGAGCAACATTCGATATTTTCTTGCATGGGCCTCCGGGTTGTCCGCACCCATGTAAACGGGTATATTAGGTATCTTAAAATGCCTCTCTGTTTCCTCAGCTTCGATCCATGCTGTAAAGGGCGAATCGCGATTAGCAAATGGATTATGTTTGGCATTCTCCTCATTAATGCGAAGCACCGCAGCTCTCACACGATCATCGAAATTCTCCGGACCCCCCCTCGGCGGTCTTCTCGGGGGAGATCTACTTGGAGAAGATGAGGAGCTAGATCCGGACGATGGATCTGATGGCGAATGCCCACCTCCACCACCCTGTCCTCCAAGAGGAGCTTGGCCGTTATTACCTCCATGGTTTCCTGATGGAACGTTTCTATCCTCTCCTTGATTAGGTGGTGGCGGTGGCCTATTTGATCGAGGCGTCTCTACGGGCCGCTTGCTTTGTCTACGACCAGTAGATGGAGGTGATCTACCCTGATGGGAAGATCTCTGTCTCGGGGGTGAGGGTGAGGGTGATTTTGACCGCCTGCTTTTCCCCTTTCGTCGCTTTTTGTGCCTTCGACCTTCTGATCCGCCTTCGAGGAGATTCGACCGTGGGCGGCTTGGGTTACCTGATCCGCCCAAATTTAACCCTTGGCCCTCGGGTCCTCCAGGGGGAGTTTGGTTGTTCCCATGACTTCCTCCTGCTCCATCAGAAAATAACTACCGATTGAGTGGCGGGTTATTGCCTGCGACGGTAGTAGTCACCATGGAATCCGTGGGCTGACTTTGGAGGAATGAAGAATTATGGGCTTTTGGTCCGATAATGGGCTGTTGCCACTGAGATGACGTAGGATTTGTGCGCCAAAGCTCTGGTACAATCATAAACGACCTTAGGCGTCTTTCCATCTCAGGGCCAAATTCTCTTCCTATGGATCCCTAACATGTTTCAATGAATGAATCCGGCGACATACCCCTTCCATCATGTGCCGCAGGAGTGCTCATATCAACGCGACCAGCGCTTGTTTCAGGTTGACTTGATGGTGTTACCGATGGTGTTTCAACCCCCGAGGAGGGGTTCTGTTCTCCATTCGTCATATCTTTCAATGTGAATGAAAACCCTTTTTTTTATTAAAGGATTCCATGTTCACCGCACCAATTGATGACTAGTGGAGAATTACTGATTGACTTCCATCACTGTGGGGGCGTCGTTGGGTTCGACGAGGGGAAGCTCCGATGCCAAAGTCAGTATAGAAGAACAAGAGAGCAAACTGAATTAACAAAGGGTAAGTGAATGTGTACCTGGATAGCTCGAGATACAAGCTATATATAGTCGTGATGTTGTAACCTCTAGTAACTAGAAAGTCTCCATTAATGCTCCATTAATGCTCCATTAATGCTCCATTAATGGCGGTTACAGGTTTCCCCTAAGCATGTCCGTTAGCTTATTTAATAGCTTATTAATGACCTTTATTGCGGGATTGGCTCAGATGTTTCTATGGCGAATCGAGTGGTTGTGACGATTCGTCTCACAGGTTCGCCCGCGGATCTTTTGTGGTGAGGTGTGGGTGATCCGCCTGTCGGATCTTCTTGCTCAATACGCCGTGATACTCCAATGTCAGGTGATCAACACGTGGCGTACTAGGCGAATATCCTTTTTGGTCCTCGGGATAATATCACAATGTTATCATAATTAAACCTTTTTTTTACAGCAAGCAGATTTTGTATTAAATATTCAACCGTAGAATCGAAATACAAACCTTGCAAAATGAAATCTGGAGGTTCTAATGACCAATCCAACTTTGTTCACAGAACGAATAACATGAATGAAAGAAACGTAGTTGAATAACGATTCATCCATGTGTTTTTAATTCTACAAATTAATGAGATTGTCAAAATTCAAATTCTCAACCGTTTGATTCTGGAGGCTTTAATACTATGTTATGGAACCATTTTAACCACCTGATAGTTAAGACTCAACGATAGATCTTATATTAATATCTGACCTTCTCAATTTTTTTTAATATCGGGAAAAGGCTAAAGAGTAAAGAATGTATTACAACTGTTTTTCAATGGGCTTCGACCTACGAGGAGCATATGATTTCTATTTTTGTTATATTTGTACCTTTTATGGTTTTTATTGCTTTGTGTAGTCTTTTGTTCCTCTGTGTAGTCTATTTATTCCCTTTGTGGATCTTATACTGGCTACATCCTATATGGATGAGAGATTTTATCATACAATCTATATGGATGAGAGATTTTATCGTACTGTATTTGTACTTTGTAATTTAATGGAATGATATATGACATTTTATAAATAAATAAAAACTCTTCTTTTACATCCTTTCTCTGGAATTGACCGAGCCTCCAAAATACTTGTCTATACACAACTGGGATTAGCTCCTTTCAGACTGAAAGAAATCACTATTCCTGGAGTATCTTGCTTTGAAAATACTGTTCACATCACAAGCTGAATCCTTTAACGACACGTGTCATCCAAATTCGATGAAAAGATTAAATAAGGGCCAATTAAATTAATGATCAATGACCAGCATTGTTATATGGTACGGAGTGTTGGACAGTGAAACACTGCCACATCCATAAGATGTCGGTGGCGGAGATGCGTATGTTGAGATGGATGTGTGGTCATACGAGAAAGGATCGGGTGAGTAATGAAATAATTAGGACAAAAGTAGGTGTCACATCTATTGAGAATAAAATGAGAGAAAACCGACTAAGGTGGTTTGGCCATGTGAGACGTAGAGCGCTTGATGCGCCGGTTAGGAGAACCGAAGAGTGGCAAAGGGATGTAGTGGTGAGGGGTAGGGGAAGACCTAAGCAAACTTGGAGGAGGGTGATCGAGAGTGATATGAGTTTACTGGGAATTGAGGAAAATATGATAGTGGATAGGAAGGAGTGGAGGGAGCGAATTTGTGTCGCTGACACGACTTGATTTCACGGTTATATATGATGGTTCATGTTAGCCGATCCCGAATCTTTTCGGGACTAAGGCTTTATTGTTGTTGTTGTTGTTGTTTGCGAAATTTTGTCGATAACGACATTAAAATGAAAAATTTCAAGAATTAAATTTGTTTAGTATCATATTTATTGTGGAACCACATTTTTTATTTTTCAAATTCATTATTTTTGGAGTTTTATCACTTAATTTCAGTAACAATCAGTTCATTTCAGTTCAGTTCAGTAGCAATCAGTTCAGTTCAGTTCAATTCAGTTCAGTTCAGTTCAGCATTCAGTTTCAGCATTCAATTTCAGCATCCAGTTTCAGTATTCAGTAATTTATCATTATTTATTATATTATCATTATTTATATATAATTTATTATTATTATATAATTTATTATAATTATTATTATATAATTTATTATAATAATTATTATTATTTATCTATAATATATCATTATTTATTAATCTGGGAATGCGGAATAGTGATCCGGGGCTCCGTTGGGGAGGTCTTGCTTTCTCGTGGATCGGTCCTGCGCGGGGATCGGTCCCTGCGGATACTCCGAAGATTAAGACAGTTAGTTATTCTTAGAGAGCTTTTTAATCTAGTGTGAATAAAATAGAGAGGTTATGAGTTACCCGATCCCTCCTTCTTCCTTTAATGGCCTATTTATATCGGACAGACTTGGGCCAGGGGGGCCCTCTGCCGCCCTGGGCCATCTGCTTCTCGGACGTTGATGGGCCTCTTGGGCCTTAAGGTGATAATCCGAATCAAGTGGTCCCCCCCCGGCGATGTTAGCCGAGCATTTCATGCGAGGAGATATTAGTTTGAAAGGATTTTGTTCTTCTTTTAACAAGTGGTAGACATCTGAACGTAAAGGTGCCCGATTTCCCCGTTTGAGACCGTTCAGAAACTTTGCATGCGTTGTGGATATCAGTGCATAATTTATTGCCCCTTCATTAAATGCCTCTGCATGCGCCGTAAAAGACACCTTGGACACCGTGCTCTGCCGGCGCCTCCGTTTTTGGCTGGCTATAAAATGCAGGGGTAAACCCTCTTTTTCGGTTTACTTTGCCAGAATCTTTTCCCTCTTTGCTTTTGTACCGTCTCGTGCTGTTTTTAAAGTCGCTGTTTCCTGCTGATCACTCCGTCGGTTCTGCCGTTTTAGTCGCGCTTGCTGGACATATTAGTTGACGGAGCTTTGCTGAACCTTCCTTACGACACTAGTCGTAACCGTTGCAAGGTCAGTCGTACCTCTAATTTCTCCTTTCTTTCGCTCTTTTCTTTAGTTGTTTTATTCTGGGGAGGGGGAGTATGTCAGAGGGTTCTTCACGGAGAGCCCTAAGAAGATTGCCGCCAGTCACACCGGGTGATTTTATGCTTCGCGAACTCGGGTCGTAAAACGAAAAATGCGAGCGAACGCGGGAGAGTGCTTCTGCGGTGACAAAGAGGAAGAAAATCCTAGAGCGTGCGCCGCCTAGTGTCGAGCGGCCGCTAAGGGAAGTTACCGCCGGAGTTCTTGAGGTAGTGGTGGTGGTACCAGAGGGCTTAATTACCAAAGAGCGTCCCCTGGCTTCGATTTACGAGGAAATATGCCAGAGGGTATGGACTCGTGCCGCGGGGGTCACTAATATTGACGGTCGACGATTTGAGGGAGTGGAGCGGCCAAAAAGGCCAGAATCTTTTTCGGTCGAGGATGCGCATAGTATTATTATTGACAGGGATTTGGCCACTATTTCTGCGGTGTATCGATTGGGGAAGCCCTACGAGTTAGTCACGCTTGGGGAAGATATCCGTGCTCATCATGCGGGTGGCGCGAACGAGCTTATCGTTTATTAGGAGCAGCTTGAATCGGGGATGCGTTTGCCCCTGCTTCCCTTTTTCGTGGAGGTTCTAAAGGAATATGACTTGTGCCCTGGTCAGATCCATCCGAACGGGTGGAGGATGATGGTGGCCTTCTACTCGCTATGTCGGTCGGCTGGATATCGGGCAACTGGGTTGGTATTCCGCGAGTTTTTTCGACCGAATAAGGGGCCCCGATCGCAACACATTACCTTCTCGCACCAAAAGTTCAAGGTGATTGGCGGACTGAAGGATAAAGTTCATGAGTATAGGCACCGTTAATTTTTAGTGCGAAAGCTGGACGACGATTTTCCTTTTCGAGTAGTGTGGAACGAGGAGCCCATGGATCCCAACCGTTGGCTAAAGACCCGAGAAAAGTTGCCTTTTGAGGAGCAGCTTGTGTCATACTTAAAGGGGCTTCCGACAGATAAAGATCGTAAGCAAGATGTCGACGAGCTTGTGCGTCACTTTCTAGCCGCCGGGTACTATATTTGGAACCAATGGCGAATGGCTCAGATATCCGGATGGACAGCAGTGAATTTTGAGAAGTGGAAACGTGGGTACAATTTCAAAGCCGGAGAGTTGGCGGAACTGGAAGCGATTTCCGTGAACGTCGCTGTTGTAGGTGAGGGGTCGGAGTTGTAGGTTTTGTTTATTTCTTTCAATGTGTTGTTACTATGTGATCTATGTGGTCTAAATGTTCCGTTCTTTCTTGTCGTGCAGGTCCCGGAGATCCCCATGTCAGTATGGACTTTGATCCAAACGAATTTGGTGTTGGCCTCGATACTGCGGAGGAAGCTTTTGCTGTTGCTTCCGGATCCCTGGCGTCGTTTTCTTCGCTCGAAGATGCGAACCAGGTGGTTCAGAGCATGGGGGGCGTGCTCTCGGTGCACGAGGACTTCGAGGTTGCTGGAGACATTCCGCAAGGGATGCCCGTGGAGGAGCAGAAGGCCGAGCAAACTGCTGAGGTGATGGCTGTGGAAGAGGAGCAGGTTGAGAAACAACTTCAAAGGCCCCTTACCCGGAAACATAAGAAAGACAAGGGTAAGGCCGTTGCTGGGATGAAGAGCAACTAAGTTCGTGCTGGAGATGATATTGGTGGAGAAACCGACAGCTCTAAACGAGCGTGCACCGAGGGTGGTTCCGATCTCGGAACAGGGATGATGGATCGCGTAGGCGATCATCCGGAAATGATGAAGAGAATGGACGTCAAGATTGCCAAGTTCCACGAGTATGTTATGGGTTTGTCGGTCCATTCGAATATGGCGACATCTGAACTAGCTCGGGCGATGGCTCGAGGAGCTAAGGTCCCCGGGGAAGTTGTCCGAATGGACGGTGTGTCTTAGCGTGGAGACTCTATCAGCGCTTGGAGTGGTAAGCTCTCTTGATTTGCTCACCTAAATTTGTTTCTAAACACTGTAAACTGAGTTATGCTAATTTAATGCAGGCCATTCAAAATGCTAACACTGTCTTTGACATGTGTGTTAATGACGAGAACCTGTTCTGGGACATGGAGCAAAGCCTACGGAACGCGGTGAAGGATCTGGAAACGACGAATGGGAAAGTGGCCGCCGCCGGGGAGCTGTTGGAGCGCCGAGAGGGCGAGATTGCCGTGCTGGCCGAGAAGCTAAAGGTTGAGACAGGAGGCAGGGTGGAGCTGGCGAAAATATTGAAACTAGATGTGGAGAAAATTCGTTCTTATAAAGTTATGCTCAAGTTCGCCACCCTATGGACTCGCCGAATGAAGGAGAAAAGGGACGAGAGAGCTAAGCAAGCCACCGCGCTGGCCGAGGAGAACGAGAATCTGAGGTGAGAGCTTGAAGCTGCTCAGAAGGAGGCTAGCGAGCTGCGTGCTCTTGCGGGTCAGCGCGAGCAGAAGCTGATCAAAATGGATAGGATGATGCTGATCGCGGCTGCTCACTCCGCCGGGTATGATGTGCCTCCGGAGGTTATATTTTCTCCGAATGTGTACGATAAGGCAGCCCAGGCGAAAGCCGTAGAGTTCTGCGGTCGATTCAAGAAGAAGTGATTGAGACTTTTATCCAATGTTTTTGTTTTTCAAAAGTGTAAAAATTTCTGTACGGTTGGTATCTTTGTAGATCTTTTTGCAGTTTAACGTGATCATCATTTTGCATTCTGATTTGATTTGAGCTTGCATGATGTGTTTTTCAAGTCTTGTCCTGCTTTGCTATAAATAGGAGTCGATTTTTGCTTGTGGTTCCTGTGCATGTGGTGCTCCTACTTCAAGCACTAAAATTTCTATTGGCCCCTTTTTCTTTACTTCTAGCTTCGTTGTGATGTCACCCCGGGATGTCGTAGATTCTGTTAAGGTGCTCGAAGTTCAGAAGGCTATATCGGTGATGCCTCATCCCTATGTGTATTGTCCCCCGAGGGATGATCACGAGCTGGACAAAAAAGTGTGATATGCCTCTCCTGTATGGATGAACCGGAGTCTTTCACGGAGAAGTCGAAACGAGGAGAGTGAGAGTTCCGCACCCTATATCGGATCCGCGACGGACTCATGCGACGTTGTTATTAGTGCCTTTTCTTCCACTGAGAAGAAAGTTTGGTCGCAGGATGGGATCGGGTTCCTGAACCCCGATGAATCAGTGGTGCCTGTGACAAATCCACATCCTGCCTGGGTTAGGCGGCTGCTGGCCGATGAACTAGACAGGGTTATGAACCTTCCTCTTGTGTTGGAGAACCGTCGTCCTGGGCATCATGCTTCGCCGAGCCGTCCCCATGGGGCGACGTTCGTCGATCCGTTGAAACCTCGCAGCGTAGTTTTTCTTGAATTCTCGAGACAGGGATTTCTGGAGCTTATCCCGGCCGATCCGGCACACCGAGTGACTCATGTGGGGAAAGCGTGCTTGTACCATAGGCAGAACGGGCACAACACCGATGAATGCATTGATTGGCGAGCAGTGCACCAAGCCCTTATGGATGCAGAGGCTATCCCGAACCCTGACAGTGTCCGTGCTATTCTCGAGTGATTGTGATGTATTTGATCTGTAGTTTTCTGTGTTTTGGCCGTGGTTGGGGCCTTTCTTCTGTTATGAACTTGTGGAATGCTTCGCTTGTTATAAAATATATGTAGTTTTGCTTGTTGGTGTATACCTTGAAATTTCTTCTTTAGTGAACGTTTAAAAAGTTTGTCTGGTGCCGCTTAATGGAGCACGAATCGAAGTACTTTATTCATTATAATGTGGTTATAATACGACATTGTTTTGGTGGCCGAGAGACCACCAGAGGTGCTCGACTATCCTTGCGGATAGCATTTTGATGTTCTTATCTCGGGGAA
This sequence comes from Euphorbia lathyris, assembly GCF_963576675.1. Classification (NCBI taxonomy): domain Eukaryota; kingdom Viridiplantae; phylum Streptophyta; class Magnoliopsida; order Malpighiales; family Euphorbiaceae; genus Euphorbia; species Euphorbia lathyris. The sequence goes on along the minus strand of NC_088917.1, from coordinate 4,723,156 downwards.
CGCAATACGGTGTCGGCTTTTGAGCCATCGATAACAATATGGGATTGTTGGTCGATTATGAAGGCGATCGAGATGCTCGATAAGCCCGTTGGATAGCATATAGATGCTCATGTAGCGGAAAAGCGCAATGTTGTGCCTGCTTTTGAGCCATCGAAAACAATATGGGATTGTTGGTCGATTATGAAGGCGATCGAGAGGCTCGATAAGTCCTTCGGATATCATTTTGATGCTCATGTAGCGGAAAAGCGCAATGTTGTGCCCGCTTTTGAGCAATCGAAAACAATATGGGATTGTTGGTTGATTACGAAGGCGATCGAAAGGCTCGATAAGTCCTTCGGATAGCATTTTGATGCTCCTGTAGCGGAAAAGTGCAATGTTGTGCGCGCTTTTGAGCAATCGAAAACAATATGGGATTGTTTGTTGATTACGAAGGCGATCGAGAGGCTCGATAAGTCCTTCGGGTAGCATATAGATGCTCTTTGGTGCTGCGAGGGCCGAAACAGGGAGTTCGCTTTCGATTCTCGTCCAGGTGAGGTTTTTCAATAAAACACAAAGAAAAGAACGAGAAACTTTTATTGATGATTTTCCTTACAAGCTATTGATAATATTTCTTCAATGTCTGGATATTCCAGCTATTGTCGTAGACCAAACCGTCTAAAGAGGAGATCTTGTAAGCTCCATTGTGGAGAACGGTGTCGATCTTGTATGGTCCTTCCCATGATTGGCCGAGCTTGCCCTGAGCCAATGGGGACTGTGCAGCTGCGGCGTCTCTGAGCACAAGGTCCCCGACTTGAAAAGTGCGGGGACGAACTCTCCTATCATGATAACGTGCTATACTCTATTTATGGGCTGTGATGTGCAATAGAGCATTAAGGCGCTCCTCCTCTAGTCGGTCACTAGCTTCTGCGAGCTCCGAGAGCTCCGCGCTATTGTCGGCCTCTTCGAAACTGGTCTGTCGGGGGGAGCTAAGGATGATTTCATACGGTGCCATTGCTTCTGCTCCGTAAGTGAGGAAAAAAGGAGTGCGTCCTGTTCCCGAGTGAGGGGTAGTGCGATATGACCATAATATTGCCGCAATGTGGTCGGGCCATGCCCTGCCTTGGTCGGAGAGGCGCATTTTGATTCCTCACAGGAGCGTCCGGTTGCTTACCTCAGTGAGGTCGTTGCTCTGTGGGTGCACGACCGAGGTGTATCGCCCTTTGATGCCCCATTCTGCGCAGAAATCGCGGAACTGACCGCAATCGAACTGCCTCCCATTATCCGTGATGAAGGAGTGAGGGACCCCGAATCGGTATATGATTGTTCGTTTGAGGAAACCGATCACGTTATCTACTGTTATCTTGGCAATTGCTTCAGCCTCGATCCACTTGGTAAAATGATCGACTGCCACTACAACGAAGCGCTTTTGAGCCAAAGCCATCGGGAAAAGGCCGAGCAGGTCAACGCCCCATACCGCGAATGGCCAAGGTGTGATAATGCCCTTGAATGGAGTCGCCGGGGCGTGATGAGTATTGGCGTGTAGCTGACACGCCTGACAACTGCGAACTAGATGTGTCGCATCGGAATCCATGGTTTTCCAGTAAAGCCCCTGGAGCCGGGCCTTCTTCGCAATTGTTCGGGCGCCCTGATGTGAGCTGCAGACGCCCTGGTGAATTTCTTTTAGACAGTGATCGCCCTCCTCCTCGGATATACAGCGCAACCAGGGATGCGTGGCGGATTTCCGATAAAGTAAGTCATCATGCAATGCATAACGCCAAGAACGTCGGACAACGAGGGACGCCTGCGTCCGATCTGCGGGGAGTGTTCCATCCTGAAGATATCTGATAATTGGACTTCTCCATCCCCCTGCCGCGGCGTCATCCGGATCGATCTGTAGCGAGCTTTCTACGTGAATGGTCGGGGCCCCGGCGACCTCGATGAGGGTGTTTGGGTCATTAGTCTGTTCGCCCGCTGCAAGAGCGAGGATAGCGTCCGCTTCCTCATTCTCCTCTCGTGGTACCAGTATGAGGTCGAGGGTTATTCCTTTCATTTTGAGGTCGTTGATCAAGGATGTGGCGAGGGCTAAGTATTGGCACATCGTCGGATCTTTCGCCTTGTTGGTGCCGCTCACGTGGCTAACGACGAGCTTTAAGTCTGAGTATATCGTCAGATGTCTGTTCACTATGGTTTTCGACAATCTAAGAGCTGCGATCAAGGCCTCATACTCTGCCTGATTATTTGTGGTTGGGAAATTGAGCCGGACGGCGTACCGCATGTGGAGATTGTTGGGTCCTTGAATGGCTACGCCAGCGCCTGCCCGTCCTGGAGCGCAGGACCCATCTATGCTCATATTCCAGATGTCGCTGGTGCAAGCCGTTGTTGTCTTGGGGTTGGTGGTGGACGAGCCGGTGAATTCGATGATGAAATCGGATAGTACCTGAGCCTTGATCGTCGTGCGGGGCTCAAACCGCACGTTAAACAGAGACAGCCGAACGGACTAGTTGATAATTCGTCCGGAGACCTCTGGATTTTGGACGGCCTTTTTCAGTGGGTATATGTACTTGGAAGTACGGTCTCAGACGCTCTGACGCTTGAGTTATAGCGAACAGAGCCTTTTCGACTTCAGAGTATCGGACCTCGGCTCCCTTCAACACTTTGCTCAGAAAGTAGATTGGGTAAAGCTCCGTCCCCTCCTCCTGAGTTAAAACGACTCCTACTGTTTCATCAGCGATGGTGAAGTATAGGTGAATATCCCGCTCTAGTACTGGCATCGACAGCAGTGGGGGTGTGGCAAGGAAACTTTTGATGGCGTTGAACGCAGCCTGGCAGTCCGCAGACCACTTAAAGGGATGCTCCTTTTTGATTGCCTTATAAAAGGGCAAACACCGCTGTGCCGAGCAAGGGATGAAACGCCATAAAGCGATGATCCTTCCATTGAGTCTTTGAACCCCCTGCAGGTCACGCGGTGGCTCCATTGCCAAGACTGCCTCGATCTTTGTAGGGTTAGGCTCGATGCCCTTCTCTGACACCACGCAACCCAAGAACTTGCCGCTGCGAATTCCAAAAAAACATTTCTCCGGGTTTAGCTTAAGGTTATAGGCTCTGAAAATCATAAACACCTCCGCCAAATCTTGCGGATGGTCGCCTTCTTCGGTGCTGAGGACCACCATGTCATTGATGTACACTTGTACTGTCTTGCCAATGAGATGAGCGAACATCTTATCTACCAACCGCTGGTACGTAGCCCCTGCATTCTTTAACCCAAAAGGCATGACATTGTAGCAATACGTGCCTTCATGCATAATGAAGGAGGTTTTCTCGGCGTCAGCTGGGTCCAGAGAGATCTGCTGGAAACCAGCGATAGCATCGAACTAAGACAAAATCTTGCGACCAGCAGTTTGATCAAGGAGCTGATCTATATTAGGCAGCGGGTAAGACTCATTGGGGCAAGCTTTATTAACATTCGTAAAATCTACACACATGCGGTACTTCCCGCTGGCTTTCTTTACAAGTACAACGTTAGAAAGCCAGTTCGGATAGTGAACCTCGCGAATAAACTTTACAGCTAGGAGTTTGTCAATCTCTGCCTTTACTACGACCTGCTTGTCCTTTGCCTGTACTCGCATCTTCTGCTTCAAGGGTTCGACGGAGGGGTCGATGCTCAGCCTGTGTACTGCTTGATCAGGTGAGACCCCCGTGATATCCTCGGTGCACCACGCGAACACATCCGAGTGTTCTGACAGGACAACTTTGATTTCATTGGCCAAAGGGGACGCGAGCCTGGTCCCGATCTTCACAGTCTGGTTATCACCGAGGACATAGTCATCGACCGGCTCTATGGGCACGGGATTGTAACCTCTCACGTCCATCAGACCGTCCTCCAGGTAGAGCGCTGTCCGGGGCAGAGTTGCCTCCCACTGCAATCTTTTAGCCAACATGCGATCTCCCTGGATGGTGATCCTTCCGTGCTTAATCGGCAAGGTCAAACACAATCCGGAGATATCAATCGTGGCTCTCAGGGCAGCCAGCAGGGGCCTTCTTATGATGGCATTGTAGGCCAGTGGGATGTCGACCACCACCCATTCTGCAGTCTCCTCGGTTTCCTCGACTCCTTCGGCGAAAATAGTAGGCAATGTGATAACTCCCTTGACCGGGACTTTGATCTCCGACAGGCCGACCAGGGGAAAAGTTCCGGCTCTGAGGGCAGTGTGAGTATTCTTCATCGCGCGGAGTGCCGTCCAGGTGAGCAGGTTCACCGAACTTCCCATGTCCACCAGCACCCGGTGCGTTTTAAAGCCGGCGATGTTGATAGTGACAACAAGAGCTTCCGAATGGCTGGTCCGGAGGGGTGGTTGTACCGTCAGGGTCTACCTGACTGCCTTCTTCTTACGGGAGCCCTCCGGTGGTGCGGAGAGCGTTGGCACCCCCTCCCTTATAACGTGTATCTCCCCATGGTACCTCGGCCATTTTGGCTCCTCTGCTCGACCTGCTTCCCGCTGCTTCGGGCTCTGCTCCCTTTGCCTGATCACCTTTGGTGGCGCGCCCTGCTCCGTGATCTGCTCGATCTCCCTTTGCAGCTGATAGCAGTTCTCCGTGGAATGTCCAGAGGATTTGTGATACTTGCAATACTCTTTTTCTGCTCGGGTCTTGTTCTTGTCGACGGCCGAAATTTGCTGTGTGAATCGGCGAGGTTGGCTCTGAGTAGCGTAATGTACCTCCTTGCCAAGGGATCGATCTCCCCTACGCTCCAAGTTTGCCTGCTCGGTCTGAGCCAGAAAAGGCATTGGGGCCTCCTTGCGGGCTCGAGCCTCCTCACGTGCCTCTGGGATCGGCCGACCTTTCTCCTGCTTGTGCGTGTCTCCTCTGGCCTTGTCCCTTTCTGACTCCTCGTAACCGGTGGGCCGGTCACAGTCATCGTATCTGACAAAGGTTTGTGCCATGGTCATGAGCTCTTCGAAAGATCTTGGCATTTTTCGGAAACATTTCTACTTAAGAGGCTCGCATGAGGTCCCTTTTGCCAGAGTGTCATGAGCCACCTCCAGGTTGAGGCCCTTAACTTGTGAGGCCATATGGTGAAACCTTGAGAGGAAGTTGCGCAGAGGCTCAGTTGCTCGCTACTTGAGCCCGTTGAGGTCTGAACTGATTTTCCTAACCTTCGCTGCTGCGGCAAACCGGGAGAGGAAAAGATCTTTTAGGAGATCAAAAGAGTCGATTGATTCTGGAGCAAGTCCTCAATACCACTCTTGCGCACTAGACGAGAGGGTGGTCGGAAAGACCTTGCACATGATGTCCTCGTCTTTCGAGTATAAGTTGATGGTGCTCATGAATGATGCCACATGGTCGTTTGGGTCCTCGATCCCTGAATATTGGGACAATCGAGGAGCTTTCCAGTCCCGTGGGAACCTTGTCTCGATGATCCTCTGCACCAGTGGCGTTTTGCTGGAGGTGATGCTTCCTCAAATGACGCCCCCGATGGCCCTTTTGTCTAGAAAGCGCTGGATTTTTAGTTCCAACAAGTCTTCGCTATTCGCGGCCGCGGTCTCCTCACGCCGCGCTCCGCCCTCACTGGCCGTAACGGCCTCAGCTCCTCTTCATGCGATGACCTCTGGCCCCACGGGCTCCCCTGGCAACGTCCCTTCTCTTTGCATTTCTACTGCCTCTTTCAGGTATTGCCAGATTTTGGCGTTCTCCTCCTGCAAGCTCCTTTGTTGGTCTATGATCTTCATCTGAGCCGCCGTATGAATCGTCTGGGTTGTTTGAAAACCTTAGATTGCACTAAGGAGTTGAGTAGTGTTGTAGGTCTCTTCTTCCTCAGGGCTCACTTCCTCCATCAGTGGCCTTAGATTTCTAGGGGAAATTGGAATGTTCGGGGTGGAACGCTTGGCGTGCGTCATGGAGCTAGTTGCTCCCATTTCGGGTACTGTAGTCGGGGCAGATTCAGTAGGGGTCTGCATTTTGTTTGAAGCTCCGAAGTCACTTGTAGTCCACCTTCACCGCACCAAATAATCTGGGAATGCGGAATAGTGATCCGGGGCTCCGTCGGGGAGGTCTTGCTTTCTCGTGGATCGGCCCTGCGCGGGGATCGGTCCCTGCGGATACTCCGAAGATTAAGACAGTTAGTTATTCTTAGAGAGCTTTTTAATCTAGTGTGAATAAAATAGAGAGGTTATGAGTTACCTGATCCCTCCTTCTTCCTTTAATGGCCTATTTATATCGGACAGACTTGGGCCAGGGGGGCCCTCTGCCGCCCTGGGCCATCTGCTTCTCGGACGTTGAGGGGCCTCTTGGGTCTTAAGGTGATAATCTGAATCATTTATTATTATCGTTATTATTATTTATAGTTTATCATTATCTATAAAAATTAGATAAAAGTCAAGAAATGATAGTTTATTAAAGTATATATCGTTTAATAAAAAAATTATAAATTTACATTTAATTTCATAGACTTTAAATTATATGTAAATTTGTGTTTGTAATTTAAATTAGACTCATTTTTATTTAATTTTATAGGCTTTTATCGAGCCAGGATTTTATCAACCCGATTATTTAATATTCAATTTAGTTTTATCTTTAATAATATATTCATTTATTATTGATATTATTAAATTTATTAGAACCATTATTATTATTATAAGTTTATTAATGTCCAATATTATCATTAAAATTATTTTAAAGTCTAATATCATAATTATTGTTAAGTTCGGTAGTATTCAGTTAAGTTCAGTAGCATTCAGTTAAGTTCAATAGCATTCAGTTAAATGCAGTTCAGTTCAGTATTCAGTAGCATTCAGTTCAGTTCAATTCAATTCAATTCAGGACCCGTTTGTTTTACCTGCTGTTTGCTGTTGCTGTTACGGTTTGCAGTTTGCAGTTTGATGTTTGAAAAAGCTGCTTTTCCAAAAAGCAGAGATTCTCTATTTTTGTAAAAGGCTGCTTTTCGGGTGTAAAAGGCAAACATAAGATCAATAACCAAACACCTAATACTGCTTTTCAGATGTAAAAGGCAAACATGGGGTCACTAACCAAACACCTAAAACTCTCCATTTTGAAGTGAAAAGACAAAAGGATCATGAGAAGGAGCAACCAAACACTCCTAGTTCAGTTGAGTAGTATTCAGTTCAGTTCAATTCAAGAATTATATTTGCTTAAAATATCATTTAATTCTTGAAAAATTTCATTTTGAAATTATTATAAGTCAAATTTGAAAAAGTCAACAAAAAAATAAAAATATTGCAAACCACAGTTATGTTTATAACAAAAAAAAAAAAACCACAAATATTTATTTATAAATCCGTCAAACCACGAATCATTTATTTGTAGTTAACCCAAATAATTAATTAAAAACTTAATCCTAAGTTTAGTGACTTAATTTTATATATATATATATATATATAAATTTCCTTTTAACTAACAACCAAGAAAAAGTATTGATTAATTAAGGGTATTACTATTTACCGCCCTTAAATTTCTTACTACCGTCATCTTTTGACAATTTTACCCTTTGCATAATTTTTGATTCAAAATTTGAGGAAAAAAATTTGAGAGAAAAATTTAAAATTTGGCCTAAACGGATGCGGCATCCGTTCGGCCCATGGTGGGGGCGGACGCGGCACTTCGACCGACCCATGGCAAGAACAGATGGCGCATCCGCCCCCACCATGGGCCGGGCGGATGCGCCATCCGTTCTCACCATTGGTGGGGCGGAGTGCCACGTCCGCCCCCACCATGGGCTGAACGGATGCCGCATCCGTTTAGGCCAAATTTTGAATGTGCAAAATCGTAAAATTTTTAGTGACGAAAAATACTAAATCGTTCAATTTTTTATGACGAAAAATGCAAAATTCCCCAATTTTTTATGACAAAAAATACAAAATCGTCATGAAAAATATGTCTTATTTCCATGAGTTCTTTGATAAAAAAAACATAAATTTTAATGTTTCCGACTCGTAATCGTCCATTTTCGTGGTTCAGGTTGTTACACATCAATTATTTTCATAATTTCAATTATTGTTTTTCGGGTTTATGATTTTGGAGAGAGAATTTCTAGTTTTTGATCAAAATTATGAGAAGGGCAAAAAAGTCCAAATGAAGGCGGTGATAGTAATTTGAGTGTGGTATTTAGCAGCTCACATTAGCAGTCCATAGCCGATTTTTACTTTTAAAATATAAAAAACTGGATGAAACTCAAAGAGACAAAACTCAAAAAGTTCCAATTTTTGTGTCATGGGGCGGTTAATTACAAATTAGTATATATTCTTTAATATGTGTTCATGGGTGTATTTTGTTGTTATCCTTTTATATAATTATTTTTACTTTTACAATAAAATAAGCTTTAGTACATATTTATCAATGTTTTGAAAACCGGACCGGACGTTGAACCGGTGAGACAACTGATTTAAGGTTCAATAGATTCAACCGGTTCAACCGAAATGGTTCAACCGAATAAAAAAATAATAAAAATAAATAAATAAATAAATAAATATATATATATATATATATATTTCATTGAACATAAAATTAAAAATTTCATACATATAATAAACAATTCTTAAGTTAACATATTAATTAAAAATTAAAAATCATACAGATAATATAAAAATTCACATATCGGTAACCAATCCTTAATTTAACACATTAATTAAAAATTCACACATCTAAAATCAAACTCATAGTTTAACACAATATTAAGATTAAAATTAAATTAATTAACACCAATTATTAAAAAGGTTGTTCTCTGCCTAATTTTTAAATTTTTTCCTTAATTCAATATTTTTTTTCAAAAAATGGCAAAAAACCAGGGTCAATCCGGTTCATTGGTTCAACACCGGTTCGCGGTTCAATTCCAGTTTAATGCGATTCAATATAGTTGAACCTATATAGCTAAAACCGGACCGGACACTTGACTGGTTCGCGGTTCGACCGGTTCAACCGGCCGGTCTGGTCCGGTTTTCAAAACACTGATATTTATACTCTTAAATCCGGAAAGTTTTATTGATAACTTGAACTTTAAAATAATTTACCATATATTTATAGTTATTCATTCGGACCTTCTACATACAGAATCGTTAAGTTATTTTAGTGACAGATGAAATAACATGTGCGTGCTATAGAAAAAAAGAAAACGCGCGAATTTATTATGTATCCTTTATAATGGTAAAAAATCATATCTTTATAAAAGAAGAAAAGAAGAATGTCAATTACTGTTATAAAAGTGTGATTTTTTTTTACTGTTGGGGCATACATAACAAACTCACATGTTTTTTTTGTCTTTCTACAGCACGCACATGTCACCTCATTTGTCATCACAAATTAATGATTTTGTGTGCAGGATGTCTGAATGAGTCAACTATAGGTATATGATAGGTTTCTAAAGTCAACTATAAGTATGTGATATGTTATATTAAAAGTTCCGAATGTCAATAGTCAAAACTTGCTAAGTTTAAAGTTGTAAATATATATGCATTAAGCCATAAAATAAATATGCTTTTTGATAAGATGTTGAGAATGGATAATTGCAAGTCCATTAGATTCAGTTGATTTGCGTCTTGAGAACACTATGACGATCAAGTTAAAAATAGAAAGTGAAAAGGAACGGTAAATAAGAGAGAAAGAGAGAAAAAAAGTCACTTTAGAATAGTGTCACCTAACCCCTTTTATAGATTTTGGTTAGGGATAATAAGTCTATATTGCCCATGATTCCGTGTGAGATGGGCCCAAATGCCTCATGAAAAAGTCTCCTTTTTCGATTAGCGAGACATTTTATGTGAGCCGTTAAGTCGACTCCTTTGAACTTGATATGGTATTAAATAATGAAATGGGCTTAAGCAAATAAGTTCAGACCCATTATTTGATATCCGGCCAGCCCATTCACATAAGGAGGGCCTTTCCAAAATTAACAGAAGAAAGGAGTTTCGGACTTCAGGAACACGCTCAAGTCATTATATTGCGGAAATATAGATTTCAAACCCAATGACGAGTTGACACGTGTGCATTGGCAAACACGCTGATGTAAATAAGTGTCAATTGTACATAAATCAGGGGATCAGGTATACAATTCTATCCTACTTACTTTCACTAATTAGCTTTCAAATTACGTATTTCTCATATTAACTTAGGCATCGAAAAGGATTCACCGGTCTCCAGCCCCTGTATAATTGTTCTCTTCCTTTTCGAGTGATTTAAGGCTCGTGGTCGAAAAGTAAATGATATTTCGATATCAAAAGTGAAGCGGGTAGGATGAGAATGTCGACCGTAGAAAAGGAGTGGGCATGCAAAACCTTTCTGGCGGTATTAGGGAGTAGAGGACAAGTGTCAATATTTAGTAAGGTATTCGAAATCCTATATATTATATGCACTTTAGGTGAAAATGAATATAAGCAACACTTTAATATTAGAACCGCATACCCCGATCTTGGTCGTTTTATTTTTTTTAAGACGCTTGCAATACATCTTCCGTATTTAACTTACTTTTTTGCAACCGAGTGATCAATTGATTATATTTTGTGTAAGTTTAAAGAGTTAACTGAATATTTTTTTACAAGTTGAATGGATCATCGAAATACTTTAAAAGTTAAAAGAATCCATCAAACTTTTAAGCCAATTAACTTTGAAGAGGGGTCCTAAATGGGTGTAATGCTTATAATTTATTACTAAAAAAAATTATATAATATATTGAGAAAAAAGTTTGGACTCTTTAAATAAAGAAATCAGAAAAGTAGTGCCCGTGGGCATGGGTCTTTTAATTTTGCCGGCTTAAACTCATAAGAATATATTAAAGAAGAAAGACATAATAAAGTAGGTTACTTTTCTTAATTTAATAATTATCACAACTCACAATTGTTGTACAAGATTTTCATTACTATTTTGGGTTTTAATTTTGATTAAGAGAAATTAAACATGGATTTGATACATACAATTATGTATAATCATCATTCCAACTAATTAAGATTGCAATGTCTATCTTGATATTTTTTTATTTTAATATATGAAGTATAAATTTATCTCTTACCATCCGACCAGGGACCGAATTCTGGAAATACGAATGCAGATTAGGGATGCAAGTGGAGCGGGAATTCTGCGTTCCCATCGGTGACCCGTCCCGACGGAGACGTGGAATTACCGATAAGAATTCCCATGGGACGGGGATGCGGATGATTTTATCCCCATGATAGGGATGGGGCCTGTGTGGATCCCCGACCCCGACCCGTTAATCCCCGACGGATCTCCAATTATTCCCCATTATAATTAAAATTGTACTTTAAATATTATAATTTATAACATTTAACTTAGATTAAATAGATTTATTTTCAATAAATAAATAAATAAATGGGATAAATAAAATATTAGTCAAGGACTAGATGGATATTTTTTCCAACCTAAACTAAACTAAAGGCATAGTATCTCTATAAATGGTGATTTTGTTTTAGAAATGAGAAGAGAAAAGAAATATATACTGATTTTGTTTTAAATATAAATGGTGATTCCCCGTGGAGACGAAGATGTGGAATAGGAAAAAATGTTTTTAAATGGAGACGGGGATTCCCCGCGGGATGGAGATGGGGGATAAATTTGTCCCCGTCTAACTCGCGGGGATGGGAACGGGGAATCCCCGACTAGCCGGGGACGGGGATAGGAAATATATTCCACGTACCGTCCCGCTCCGTTTGCACCCCTAATGCAGATATCATTAAAATACGTAGTGGGAGAGATTTGTCTCCCGGAAGGGATCTACCGAGCTCGAATCTAGATTAGTCTGGCTTAAGTTAGTACGTTACTAGAGAGAGTAAGTAGACTTAAAAGCAGAGTTTAGATGAATGTGATTACGTACCTAGTGTTCTTTTAGGAATCAGGACCGACCCTGGACGCCCAAAGCCTAGGGTCAAAAGGGGCCCAATTTTTTCAACTAGTAATATTTTTGTTATTATAAATGTAGTTATAATATAGATTCCGGCATAAAAGGGACCAAATAATATGATATTTTAAACCTAAAATGGGTCTAAATTTCTCTTTTAAACTTTTAAGTAATTTTTTTTATTATTATTAAAAGTTCATTATCTCTTATTTCGTCTAGGGAACCTATTTATAGATAACTGAAATGTACCTATTACTAAGTAGCTTTCCACATGTTGTCAATTGACTGGCTTGCATTATGTGCGCTTTTGTGTCTGTCTCCCTTTTACCGTAAATCACTGCGTAACTTAGAGTTTAGGAGCATATCTTTAAAATACGACCTTGTGATTGGGCCACGTGTCCTAGCGGTTACTCTTTATGTTTAAAGTTCTTTATTGGTTTACATGTTGATATCAGGTTAAATGATATCACGTGCATGACATCATCACTATCCTCGTTACATTCCAGGCCCACACATAACAAAGGCCCAAAACGACCCCGACATGATGGAAACCATTGATGCGGCTCAAGCCCAAATGAGCGACGGTCCATCAACAAACATCCAAACCTCCAAGTCTCAACACATCAAAGGACCTTCTAGAACCCTACAAGATAAAAGATTCATCCAAGGATTCATAATCTTTGATACGAAATCTTAAGCTTTTAAGGATTTCTAAAGATGTGACAAACCTTAAACATAATCATGCACTATAAATACACAGGTATGAGCACAATGTTCGGTACGTTAACTACTATCTCTAAACTAGTTCATTTCCTTCCATTCAGTCCTAGATCATATACTGACTTAGATATCGGAGCGGGTTTGCCGGACTCCGATCCTGTCTGACTTGCTTATTATTTTACTGACTCTAATGTGACGTCGGATCATCCTCACGGCCGAGTCACGTGGCCAAATTCAGATAACAAGTTATCACGTTGATGCCTTAATTTCATAGTATATCAAAATATTACATCAAATTGAATTTCAGAAACCTCATTTTTAATTTGTGATAATTTATTCATGAACACAACAACAAAAATCAAGTCATGATCCTTAAATTTTTTATTTTCAATTTTCAAATTAAGTCAACGGGTTTGCTATGGTTATAAGAAACGAGAAGTAAGCTGCCAATTGGAACAACCAGAAAAGCCAATTTTTAGTAATAACATTAATATATTATTCTTCAATTGGACAAAAGTATAGTGAAATATTTAATTGGGATATTAGTGTGCAAATTTTGTGAATTTGGCCATACGCAAAGCCGTTGCGCTGTACAAATCTCAGCCCCTGGCATGAGCCAAGTCATCGTAAGTATCAATATGAGCATTGGCTAAGACAGTGGTAAAGCGTCGAGGAGGATCGGGCTGGCGTCTAGGAAGATTGGGGCATTTTGTAGACGAGTGGTGAATGGAACATATTAATGTTCATTAGCTAGCGGTTTCAAGTCGGTATAAGAAACATTATATGGACGACAAGATCATTTGGTGTCGAATTTCCACCAATCTCTGGACCAGTTATCGAGACTGGTTTAAGCGATTTACCCTAGTCCACTAGGGATAAGGAGAGTCGGGCATCCGACCTTTGGGAATGGAGGCGCGCGGATGTCTCCGTAGGGTGCAACCCCTACGAACACTTTGGGCCCACAAGATGACCCATAGTGTTGGTCCTTTGTGAATCGAGATTTAACCACAAGGAGTCCTTTCAGGACGGATTACAGACGAATTGACGGGATGTTTGAGATTCAAAGGGGATAGATTCCTTCGGTAGGAGTTGGCTGGCCGAGGCCCGGAAAAATCTCGGCGCCACACGGGGCTTTGACCTGGCTCCGACCTGACCTCGTGACATAACGTATAAAACAGTGCAAATTTAACCTAACTTTTCTAAGCAATATTGATTTTAGCTATAAGTTTCCGAAATTTAAAAAAATTGATTTGAATGTTATTTAACTGTCACATCAGACATTCCAAACAAGACTATCGATAAACTGAAATAATTTTGTACATTTTTTGTGGATTATTTGTAACTACAGTGGTAACAAAGTAAAGTTTTTAGACAATTTGACAAATTTCCATGTGATTAACTTACATGCGAAAGATTTAGTTGTTAGCATTTCAACAATTTTGTTTTTAATTTGGTTAATAATACATTAAATATCTTAGACATAATTGATGTTTGGAAGGTTCGACAAGACTATTAAATAACAATCAAACTAATATTTTCAAATTCTCGATAATATAGGCTAAATTTGATCTTGGTTCAAAGCAGGGCCGATTTATGATCGTTTGGGGGCCTAGACGAGATATAAATTGTGGACTCTTTATACATATATGAAAATTTAAAACTACAATTATTTATATAATTTTAATTTGACAGAAAAAATATATCTTTTATGTTTTTTTTTACTCTTCGTAGTCTTTTTTTTTGGTGCCTGCTATGGTTACTTTGCTTTTTACAAAGTACCGTTACTTGGTGTGGTTTTCACCATTGGATTAATTTTTTGCTCCATCATCCAATGGTGAAAACCACACCAAGTAACGGTACTTTGTAAAAAACAAAGTAACCATAGCGGGCATCCTTTTTATTCCCTTCATGCATTTTATATTGGCTTTAGTCTGTACTTGTGTGAGGTTTTATTATTTACTATTTTCTTACTATAGTTGTACTTTTTTCATCTAATGTAATGATATAAACATTTTCATTAAAAAAATGATGAAAAAATACCTTATAACTTTAGAATTTGTAAAGAAGAGAAAATATATTCATATAAACATAAAAATATTATTATCTAACATTCGCCCCCCTTTGTAAATGTAAAATCCTAATTAAAATTTATATTCAATATCCTTTTAATTTTTTTTATAACTATTCTATAAAATATTAATGATATATTAAGGAAAAATCATTATATGATCTTTTATTTTGGGTCTCTAGGTGGCCACCTCTATTGTTTAAGGATAAAGTTGACCCTGTTTGAAATGTTAATGTTAAATTTAAATCATTTTACACGTAAAGCTCTAAATCTGCTCTTAAAAAAAATTAATATTTAGTGTTAAATTTAATTCTTATCTTTATTTAATTAAATTTTGATATGAAGAATTTTTTTTTGAAAGTGTTTGCACCAAAAATACAATTTCATTTGTTACGTAGAAAGTTAGAAAGCGCATTCAATTTCATTCCATAGTTCGAGAATAATATAATTCTCTGGCACGCCCGCAATTTCCCACGAAAGAGCCAAACAGAAAGTAAACGTTAAGCCAAATCGGCTAAAAGAATATAAAAAAGAAACGGAGGTTGACATGCCCACTCTCCTCGAACAGACATAGAGTTAACAGCTTTTACCAGACAATGAGCTGTTACATTCGCTGAACGTTTAACAAACAAAGATAGAACTATTATTTAATTCTTGTAAAAGAATCGAACACTCCATAACAATCTCAGAAAGATAAGAGAGGTGAGACGATGGATTATTAATATCTTGGATTAAAGTTAAGCAATCCGATCTAACTTCGACATTAGAATAACCTGAGTCTTTAAGCCAAGAGAGTGCTTCCTTCACAGCTAATCCCTCCGCAATGACAATTCCCGGGATCGCTGCATGCCGAGCAAAACAGCATTCCCCGTTATGATCACGGAGAATGAATCCGAATGAGGATTAACCATCCCCAATAAAAGTGTCAGCGTCCATGTTACATGCGTACTGACCAAGCTGCGGCTTTGCCCAACTGATCGGGAAAAGAGAAGACGGTATCCCCGCCTTCAGTCGCGCATCTTGGGCCCTTACCCATTGAAGAATTTTTTTTTTTTTTTTTATTATTGATAAAGAATTTGTTTTTGTTGAAATCTAATTACTCGGTTTGAGGTTGATAAACAGTACTTTTTTTTTTTTGAAATTACATTTTCTCACCTTAAAGTTTGTTGAATATATATATTCGAATTTTATATTTATGTTTCTTAGAAGGAATTCATATTTATGTTAAGAATATACAAATTTAATTAAGAGAGAATTCATTAAATGACTTCCAACTTAAAATCTAATTTAAATGATTTGAGGTTTTAAATAAACTTACGAAAAAACCGTTTTTTTTAATAAAAACACTTATATTAACACAAAATATACACGATGAGTTTGAATATAAGGTAAAATTGATAAAGGGAAATCTTCAATAAGGATTTCTATATTCGAAAGAGAAATAGCTCAGACTGTCAGATTATGTGTAGACATGTTCATGGGCTGGATTGGACTAGGTTCGGACTGGGTCCAACGGGCTTTTATCTAAAAATGTTCAGCCCAAGCACAGTCCAGTTCACTGTTAATTTAGACAGGTTCGGGCTCGATCAGACTCAAAAATCAAATCCCAAGACCAATACATATAAACCCACTTATATATATAATTTTTAATAATAAAAAATTAAATTCATACTTAAAAATAAGGGTAATTAATTTATTAGTCCCTATATTTTAACAAAACACAATGTTTAGTCCTTGTATTTTCAAAAACACATGGTAAGGTCCCTAACCTTTTTCTCAGTGAACTGTTTAGTCCTTCCGTCTGTTTGTTAGATTTTTTTTACCGTTTATGACTTCAGAAATGACTAAATTACCCTTTACTATTTACCTTTAAACTTCAGAAATGGAAATCCAATTTAGAAGAAGAAGCTATTTATATGGAGAACAAGAAAAAGAACAGACCCAATGCTTACGAATTTGAACGATTAAGAAGAAAATCAAGAAGAAGAACACTCAAAGTTGATTTCAGATGCATTAGAGTTTAAAAGGAAGGAAAATAAAGGAAAAGAAGAACGCAAATCCAAATTGACTAACAGAATTTTCATGAGAGTCTAACGGTAGAGACTAAACAGTTCATCGAGAAAGACGTTAGGGACTAAACAGTTCACCGAGAAAAACGTTAGGGACTTTACCGTGTGTTTTTGAAAATACAGAGACTAAACAGTGTGTTTTGTTAGAATATAGGGACTAATAAATTAATTACCCTAAAAATAAATATTAATAGTTGATTGAGTGGGGTGCTATTAATAAACTATTCAACCAAATTATTAATATATAAATACATAAATTTCTTAATTAATATTAGTAGGCGGACCAGGCTTTACCGGTCCGTACTATTTTTATAAATCTCAAACCCGTCCAAAAAAACGCGCTTTAGGAAGACTGGGTCAGACTGGACCTAAAGGTAAATTTTCATGTCCAAACCCGACCTAGGAGATACGGACCTAGGCAGGCCGGGCAGATACTCAAACCCGTGAATAGGTCTAGTTATGTGATTATCTTTAATCAGGAGTTTTAAATTATAAAAAGTCATCTTATCAACTATTAATAACTAAACCACATGTTGCATCTTCTTGTCTTGTAGCAATATTAAGATAAACATGAGTGTGTTTTATTTTATTTTATTTTCAATACCAACATCAATATCAAATTAATAATAATTATCCATTTTATGGTATTGATTATAAAAGAGAAAAACAATGAAGTGGCACAATTTTAGGATAATAATTAAGAAAACATTATGTCCATGTTTTATTTTTTTGGTGGGATGTGATAAATTAATTATGAAATAGACATTTAGCTAATGGGACCTTATATATGGAAAATAAAATTAATTAAAAGGAGAAATGGCTTGTGGAGGGGAATACTAAATAAAAAGATTGGGTAAATTACACCTATGACCACTAAAATTTACTCATTTAATATTATGACTACTGAACTTCAATTCTTAATATAGTATGGCCACTGAATTTACACTTTTTAACACCGGTGGCCACTCAACGTCTCAAAACGACCGTTGATGGCCTCAAAATAAAAAATTTGAAGAGTTAATGATATTCTAAGGAACTTTAATTCTTGAATTTTTTTGTTTTGAGGTCATTTAGGTGTTTTTTGGTTAGGAGAGAGAGTGAATTTGTAGAGAGAGAAAGCTCCAAAAAAGGTGATTTTGGAAAATAAAAAATGTGATTTCATAGTAAATGTCGTGCTGAACAATTTTAATTCTTGAATATTTTCATTTTGAGATCGTTAATGGTTATTTCAAAGAGTTAGTTAAAGTTGAGTTGCCATCAGTGTTAAAAAAGTGTAAAGTTCAGTGGCCACAATGTTACAATTAGTAAATTTCAGTAGCCATGGTGTAATTTACCCTAAAAAATCTAACGTTTTAGGAGAAATAAAAATTTAGCTTTAACGTATTAAAGACTTGTTTGGTTTACCTATTGCTATTTGTTGTTTGCTATTGCTGATAAGTAGTGAATAATAATTGATTTTTCTACTAAAAAGCAATTGTTTCAAAATTTTACTAAAGCACTTTCTATCTTCTGTTTTAAATAAAAAGGCAAAAAGTAGTTATAAAAAATGGAAACAAACGATACAAATTTAATTTTAATATTTCCAAGCAATATTAATTTTAGCCTTACGTTATCGAAAATTAGAAAAACTGGTTTGACTGGTATTTAACTGTCACTTCATACCTTTCAAATATTAATTATGTCTAAGATATTTGGTGTATTATTACTAATAAAATTACAAAAATTCTGTTAAAATGTTAAAAACTATATGTGCTATATATAAAGTTAATCATAATTTTTTTTTGTCAAACTGTCTAAAATATTTACTGTATTATTAATATAGTTACCAAAAATCAATAAAAAAAATTACGAAACTACTTCAATTTATCGAAAAATTCATTTAGAAGATCCGATATGACAATTAAATCACAGTTATGAAATAGACATTTATCTCAAGGGACCATTAAATTATATATATATATATATATATATATATATATATATATATATATATATATATAGAGAGAAAATAAAAATAATTAAAAGGAGAAATGGCTTGTGGAGGGGAATACTAAATAAAAAAAAAGAACAAACCAACCTGTCCTTTTGCCTTTGCCTAATCTTCCTAAGTGGAAAGATGTGACCTTTTCAACAAGACCAACCTCACTTTTTCCTTTCATCCTATTGGTCCACCTACATGACTTGCTTAAGAAGCTGAGCTCCACGAGCTCGTATTGTGTCAATTTCGGATTAGTGTGAAAATGAGTCAATACTAACTCAATCAAAAAAATTTGAATCATGATCGTATTAATCTAATCAGATTAGTATAGATTTCGTATCGTATTTTCGATCATATGTATTTTTATTATGTACGTATGTTAAGTGGATTACTAAATACCGCCACATTTTACTTATCGCCGCTCACATTTGGACTTTTTTGGCATTCTCATTATTTTGATTAAAAACTGAAAGTTTTGTCTCTAATTTCTTCCAAAATTATAAACCCGAATAATAATAATTGAAATTATGAAAATAATTGATGCGTGACAATTCGAGAACCCCGGAAATGGATGATTACGAGACGGAAACATTAAAATTTTCGTTTTTTTTATCAAAGAAATCATGAAAATAATGCATGGCAATTTGACGATTTTACATTCTTCATCACAAAAAATTAGACGATTTTGTATTTTTCGTCACAAAAAATCTGACGATTTTGCATAATTTTTTTTATGCCTAGGCGGACAGAAATTCCGCCTGGTCAATGGCCAGGTGGAATTTCTATTCCCATAGTATAACAAAAAAATTTCCAAAAAAAATCAAAATTTCAGTTTTGAATTTTTTTATGAAAAGGGTAAAATTGTCTAAATGGGAGCAGTGATAAGTAATTTGGAAGCTATAAATAGCAATACCTTTTGTTAATGGTAATTTTAAAAGTATATAAGAATATAATACTATTTTTAAATATTTTATATCAGTTTTGGATTTAGATGTTAAAACTAACTATCCAAAAGTCTGTATTAAAGTCCTTGACTCGAAAAGTCTCAAAAAAAACCTGTGAACAATCCATCCGTTACAACAATCACGTCGGATCCTATGAATCTCGGACCTAGTGGGCTTAAAGAATATCAGACACTGATATCCAGACACATGTTCACCTATCAACATATGACACGTAACGTGCACCACTCTCAAATCATAACCGTCTTCTACAACCCGATCATTGTATAAATAGAGTAATCTCAAGTCAAGATACACAACTTCATTTTTATTCTATTAAGCTTATATTACAACTTTTATTTACTGATTATGATTATCCTTCAGTATTTTCATTAACTTACATAGACATTGGAGCGGGTTAGCCTACGACCCTCCTTTGATCTTGTTTTTGTGCAATCGCAGGTTGACAAGTGGATTTTCAGGATTTAACCACATCTGATATGTTTGCGATCTTTTTCTGATAAGTGAAAAAATGATAGAAATATCAAGATTCATGACTAATACGATACAGTTTCATGAGTAAAAGGAACCACAGACCAACACTTAAGAAACCCAGACCAACATATGGGGAAATGAACCACGTGGTGCCTCCACAACCAAATTGTACAATATGACTCCTATTAAAGACTTTGACCCAGGAAGTCTCAAAAGACCGAGTGAAGGATCCATCCGTTACAACAATCACGCCTGATCCCGCGAATCTCAAACTTAGTGGGCATAAAGAATATCAGGCCCCGATATCTAGGCACAATTTCACCTATCAACAGTGACACGTAGCACGCTCCGCTCCTAAACCCGTAACCGTCTTCTACAGTACGATCACATTATAAATAGATTAAGTTCAACTCAAGGTATGCAATTTCATATTCACTCTATTAAGCTTACATTACAACTTTTATTTACTGATTATGATCATCTTCTAGTCCTTTCATAAACTGACTTAAGCATCAGAGCGAGTTAGACGGAAAACATCCCCCTTTAACCTTATTTCTGTACAATCACAGGTCGATAAGTAGACTTTCAGGATTTAACCACATCACATATGTTTGTGATCTGTTACTGGAGATGACAAGATTCACAAGTGATACGACACAATTTGATAAATTATTTCTCAAATTGGCCTACATGTCATTATTATCGTTAATGTTAGAAGTAAAATTGCACAATTTTAAAATTATTCCTAACCGCTAACGTTCGGAGTATTTTTACACTTTATCTGTAATTAATTATGAAATGTAGGTAAATTTCCCTATCAAAAAAACCAAAAGGAAAGAATAAAAGTGGAGTCCATTACCATTACTTTCATGGAGAGATGAGGTAAGGATTCTCTACCAATTACTATAATGCTAATTAATGCATGACATATATGTAAGTCTTAATGTAATTTAATTCAAAATCCAATTAATGCCCTACAAGTGGCCATCACATCATAATTAAATTCATATTTAATTAATTAATTAATTAATCTTAATATGTTTGCAAACCAAATTCAATTCAATACACTAGAATCACTAGAATCATGGTTGAAATTTATAATATAAAATAAATAAATGGGTCAATTTACATTTGAGTTGACGTGGAAGTTTTTATAAAAATTAAAATAAAATAAAACCCCATATGTTTATCGAAAAAATATTATTCAAGAAATCATTTTTCCATATTTGTTTGATTAAGTAAATTAATAAGTACAGCATGAAGAAGGAAACTGTAAATCTCAGTGAGTTTGATTTGGTAATTTTACAATGTAAACATCTTGCTCAACAGCTACCTGTTGTTAGCTTTTCTTTTGCTTTCAGGCAAGCGAACTGTGTCGTCCATGCTCTTGCTAGGGGGTCATGTTCATATGCTAGTCCGTCCTCATTTTTTAGGATCTCTGATTTTATTCGATCCTTATTACTTGTTGATACCCTTGATCTAAATATTGAATAAAAGAGCATTCTTGTTTATTAAAAAAAAAGAGTAAATTAATAAAAAAAATTACGTTAAATATGGGAAGAAACTGAGGAAAACATTTTATCCTTTTTGAAAAGAGAATATTTTTTTAAACTTTTATAATTATACTTTATTGTTTTTTTTATCTTTTTTAAAACAGCAACCATCTAAATTTCTTTCTATTTTTTTGGTGTTATAACTAAATACCGAAAAATATTTTATTTTCCACGATATCCTTTTCTTATTCAATATATACAATATTTTCCGACAAATAAACGAGACTTACAAGTAAGAATTGGTTTACATTTGACACAATCAAATCCTTCCTTCCCAAACTGTGAAGCTGGATACCAAAAATTGGATTAGGTCAATAATGTTGATAGCACTGTTCGAAACGAAGGCCGTCTGGACCGTCTAGGCCCGTTCGCTCGAAATCCAGAATCCGCTCTGATTTTCTATGATTAGTCCCTCTAGGTGTTTAATTGACTCCTAGACGATTTTTAGCCGCTTGGGCTCTGCCTCGAGACCGCCTAGGTACCGCTTAAGCGACAATGAACAAAAACATTTTTAATTGTGAATTTATTTTTTTGGTTTATTATAATTCACTTTTAAGTTGTTTTAGTGATATTGTTGTTGAAATTTTGATGTTTACACAATTTTAAAGATATATGTTACAAATTTACGTATTTTTCTATATTAAATAATTTTATATTATTATTTTTAGATAGTATAATGCATATTTTAATTGAATTTATATAATAATTTGTTGATTAATAAATAAAAAATAAAAAATACAAATTCGTTTAATTCTCGATTAGTCTCCGACTAATCCCCGATTAATCATCGATGGTCCTGTCCGCCCGACTAGCGTCTAGCGTTTTTACAACCTTAGTTGATAATGACCTAATTTCAGATATAATAATTAAAAATAATCAAATTATTTTATTTACATGTTCATAAAATTGCAGTTTTATGCTTTTTACAATTTCAAAATAGATTTATTAAATGAAATATTTTAAACTTCACATGATATTTGTGTTTTTAATTTTTTTTTTCCAACGGATGCATATAAACACGTATAAATTCTAATGTCACAAATAGTACAATTGAAGGTTTAGTATTGAAGTGCCGCAATTTCAAACATCATTATAAAATCACAAAATATTTTCTAACACGTTACTTTACCAATAGCATATCAATTTGATTCAGCAAGCAAAAGTAATGCGTTTTTTGATTTTTTTTTTGTTGAACAAAATGTCTTTAAACTCAATGAATATATATTCACACAACGTATTTACAAATGCCTTTAACTTGTACCTATAAGCGATGATATAGTATATACGTGGAGTGAAATAACGAGATTCATAATTGAAAAAATGTCTCTATCAACCATGAAGGTAATAATGCTGTTGACGTCCTTGCAAGATTCAATGTTTCTGCAAATTCCATTACTTCGTGGCATTCCACACCTTCCTTTTGTAATTTTTTTATTTTTAATGACTCATATCGTCTGGAGCAGTTTCGTTTTAGCTAATCAGCTTTCGTTTCCCTCCTTTGTAAACTTTCTCCTTTTTTATTTATTGAGACTTGGGACCTAGTTAGTTCGGGGTATAGGAGCGTCAACCTAGTTAAGATATCCTGCTTCCTCACTAGCCTCCCACTTTTATTATAAAAAAAAAATCTTTCCATTATACCATTTATAACATTCAAAATAAAATTGCTATTAACCAGTAAAAATATAATTATTATTTTTATATTTTTTCTATAATTTTATATTGATTGGACATGAGTTCTTTGTATATATAAGGAATAAGGTGTAAAAATACCCCTAACGTTTATCATTAGAAGCAATTTTACTTTTAATGTTTAAAATGATGCAATTTTATCCTTAATGTTGGTAGCCAAAAGAAATTTTACTCCAAACGTTGTCAAGTTGAGTCAATTTTCAGATATAATTATAAAACACATATTTTACTCTTCATTATGCACCAATTGCATATCAGTTTGTTTTTAAAAAATCTATATTTTCTGTAATTTAATAGTAGAATTGGAGATTAATTATAAATTTGGTGAAATATTTTGAATTTTTTTCCAACTCGTAAAAAAAATATACTTTTTTAAATGTTTTTGTAAAAAATATCATGTCTAGTCATATGTTTATGATCTGTTACCAATAAGTGATGTAGATGACCGAGAAGACAGTTTGATGAATTATTTCTCAAATTGACCCAGCTTGACAACGTTAGAAGTAAAATTGTTATTGGCTGCCAACAATAAGAGTAAAATTGTACCATTTTAGATGTTAGAGGTAAAATTGCTCCTAACTGTAAACGTTAGGATATTTTTACATCTTATCTGTATATATAAAATATCCAGTGATGGAAGATTGAATTTGGATTGTTTTGTGGTTTAATCATATTAATTAATTATCACAACATTGAAATTTAGCAGAAATATAATTTATTCAAAACAGTACATAATTATATATCAATCAAATAAGATTATGCTATTCTTCTTCAACTAAATCAATGACAATTTTGAGTAATTGGGTGAAATCTTTATTTTCAAATTGCTATATAGATAGTGATCTACAACATGATTAAATTAAAAGAATGTGTGGTTAAAAGTTAATTAATTTATGCTCCGTGATGTCATTTTAATTAGTATTAGGCCTAAATATTAAATTTAAGCTTAATACATCATTTGATATAACTTGTACAAAAAGAACTTGATTGATGCCTAAATTTTCAAATTGTTCTTCCTTACCTTGCTTAAAATATTCCAGCAGCTCCCTCAATTTACTTAGGTCCCGTGATGTCATTTTAATTTATTAGTCCCCATATTTTGACAAAACACACTGTTTAGTCTCTGTATTTTCAAAAACACATGGTAAGGTCTCTAACCTTTTTCTCAGTGAACTGTTTAGTCATTCCATCTGTTTGTTAGATTTTTTACCATTTATGATTTCGAAAATGACTAAATTACCCTCTACATTTACCTTCAAACTTCAGAAGAGGAAATCCAGGATTTAGAAGAAGAAGCTATTTGTATGGAGAACAAGAAAAAGAACAGACTCAATGCTTACGAATTTGAACGATTAAGAAGAAAATCAAGAAGAAGAACACTCAAAGTTGATTTCAGATGCATTAGAGTTTAAAGGAAATGAAAATAAAGGAAAAGAAGAACGTAAATCTAAATTGACTAACAAAATCGTCATGAGAGTCTAACGGTAGGGATTAAACAGTTCACCGAGAAAAACGTTAGGGACTAAACAGTTCACCGAGAAAAGCGTTAGGGACTGTACCGTGTATTTTTGAAAATATGGAGACTAAACAGTGTGTTTTGTCAAAATATAGGGACTAATAAATTAATTACCCTTTTAATTAGTATTAGGCCTAAATATTAAATTTAAGCTTAATACATCATTTCATATCTCAACTTGTCCAAAAAAAAAAAACTTGATTGATGCCTAAACTTTCAAATTGTTGTTCCTTAACTTGCTTAAAATATTCCAGCAGCTCCCTCAATTTACTTAGGTCTCGTTTGGTACGATGTAATGAACGTCGTAATGTAATGTCCATTACGATGAAGGCTCATTACTATGTTTGGATGGATCATATTATTTTTGTCGTAATGGAATCACAAATACATCACTCAAGTTTTCTTTACAAATTTATGTAATGAGCATTACATAAATAATAGACATGAATCCCCATTACGACTAACTCTTGCAGGTTTATTATTAATTTATTAAACGATAAAAACAAAAAACTAGAAAACAAAAAAAAACGTGAAAACTCGAAAATACGAAAAACGAAAAACTCGAAAAACGTGATGAAATATTGCCCGTCACGATTTTTTTTTTGTTTTTCATCTTTTTATTGCATTTTTTTCATGTTTGTCGTGTTTTCTATTTTCGCGTTTTTCTCATTTTTCACGTTTTCATGTTTTTCGATGATTTTAATTGTATAAATAAAATTTTATGATTACATTTTAACTAAGCAAATATAAGTATTGTAACGGTAATTAAGTTTCATTATTTTTTTTAGTTTGTCACCCAAACATGGTAATGGAATCACTATTCCATTTTATTACATTACAAGGTTGATTATATTACAAGTTTGATTACATTACATTACATTGCATTATGTCATACCAAACAGACCCTTAGTCTGTTTGGTGTGTCGTAATGCAATGTAATTTAATCAAAGCTGTAATGTAATCAAAGTTGTAATGTAATTGAATGGTACGTATAGTGATTCCATTACCATGTTTGGTTGACAAATAAAAAAAATGATGAAATATAATTACCATTACAATACTTATGTTTGCTTAGTTAAATGCAATTATAAAATTTTATTTACATAATTAAAATCAACAAAAAAAAAAGAAAAACGTGAAATTAGTATATAGTTTTTCGTGTTTTCATAGTATTTTTTTTACATTTTTCTTGTTTTTTGTTTTCCATTTTTACCGTTTTTTCCTATGGATTACACTAGTTGCTAAACAAAATTTAATCTATAGATTTCTCATTTCATTACAATAAAATTTTAATATGCAACCAAACATGGTAACGACCATTCAATGGACATTTCATTACAAAACCCATTACATCTTACCAAACGGCCCTTAAAAAGTAATCAATAATCACCCGGTTTCAATTTAGTGATGTCATTCGATTATCACTATCAACCAAAAGTTAGTATCATATTTGTGGATTTAAGGATCAATTTCGCTGCTAAAGTTAGTATATAGTTTCAATTTAGCCAGAATCAAAGTTATGTATCAATTCAGCTTTGAAGTTAGTAATATTTGACAAATTTTTAGGTATTGAAATTGATTGTGGATGGATTTATTTGTCAAATATTTGCAACTTCAAAGCTGGTTTGATACCAAAACTTTCTATTGGAGATTTTTGTTTAGTTCAAAGACCTGATTCATGATTTTAATAGTTTAATGTTATAATTGACTTTAAAGTTTTGGTTTGAGGATCCAAATAGATGTTATGCCTTAATTAATTAATGGGAAAATTATAAAATTGGGTCAAATGGGAGACCCATTTACATATTTAACCCATTTACTCAACCTACTACATATCTAGACTATTTTTTGTGTGACTTTCCCAAAATACCCTCAACATGTTTGTAATTTTATGGTGCGGCCGTCTCCCTCCCGTCTGACTTCGCGAATCGATACTTTCGCAACGCATGCGAAGCTATTGTTTGGTTTAGTTGATGATTTTAATCTGTATATGTGAAATCTGGACGTGTTTTTAAGAGTATTCGCGAAGTGGTCCAAACAACAAGGGATTCTAACATTAAAATCATAACATTATCAAAATTTACAACAAGGTTGCCACAATAAACTCTTTACAAATCATTTCAAAGTAAACGTAATGAATCTGGAGGGAAATTTCTCTCTTTACAGGAAGTTCCGACTTTTTGGGATGATAAATGGAAGTCCAGACTTTTTGGGATGGACGTTTCCCATGGTGCACACCAAGATTGGCACAATCTCTCCTAACAAGTCATTTTAAAGTGAATGTGCCAATCTTGAGGGAAATTAATCCCTATACAGAAAGAAAAGTCATCTCCCCTAAACCTAGTACGCCGCCTTCTATAAAGGGATGTTATGTATTCAACCACCTTCAGAAAAAATTAATCGTGTTAAGTAGAAAAAAGGACAATTTGGCTTCGCGAAATGAGGATTAGCAAAGCATGCGAATGTAAATGTGCAGGGAAGAGGATGATTTTACTTAGCGAATCGATGCTTTCGCAAAGTCCGTGAGGTCTGAAACGTGATGATTTACGTCGCATATCGATGCTTTCACGAAGTCTGCGAGTGAAATCATGAACTTTTCTACTCGCAGACTTCACAAAATAATCGATTCGCTAAGTAGATCGTCACGTTTCAGGCTTTTTCTCATCACAGATCTTCACGAAATCATCGACTGTGCGAAGTGATTTTATAAAAAAATACAGAAGAAAGAAACCAATCAACGAGCAGGAACAGGAAGACGAAGAACCATGGCTTCGTTTTCTATGATTAGGAAGATGAAGAATCAAGAGATGAAAAGAGAAAGAAGAGAAATACATTGTGATGTGGAGAAATGGTGCAGATTTCGCGCAATTTAAATGAAGAGATGAAGATCAAAGGTCTGGAAATCATTTGGGGAAGAGCAGCGGGTTTGCAAAACCGGAAAGGAAAAGGGGGAAAGATGAAAGGTTGGGGTATTTTGGAAAAGTCACACAAAAATAGTCTAGATATATAGTAGGTTGAGTAAATGGGTTAAATATGTAAATGGATCGGCTCAATTTTGTAATTTTCCCTTAATTAATTTAGAAATTAACAAAGAATTGAAATTAGTTTATCCATTGACATAGTCAACGGTTAAACATTCCTTGATGATCTTCCATTTTCATTCCTAACATAGTATTGTTTTTTCTTTTTCTTTTGATGGCTTCCATTATCTCCAACATCTCTTTAATTAATTAATTAACTAACTAATTAATTAGTTAATTAATCAATTAATTATTGTTTATTCCTTAATTTACTCTCCTTAATTTTATCAAATCCAACTCTCAAAACAAAAAATTTAACTATTTCCTCAATTAATTTTCTTGTAAATTAATTAATTTTCTCTTCTTTCTTTTTCATTGTTTTGCTTCTCCTTTGCTTCTGGTTTTCATCAAGGTATGTTCCTTCAATTACTTGTTTTTCTTTTTCTTTAATTTATTGTTTTTTTCTTTCTTCAAGATTCTTTTTTCTCTACAAGCAAGCAATTAATTTAATTAAAACTAAAAAAATTTTGCCATTCCTTGTTTTCTGCAGATTCATGAACTATATTTAAAAAAAAAAAAAACTATATTGCACTTTGATTTTTGTTTGAACATGGTAGACAATGTTGGATAAATTTCAACCATTCGCGAATACAAGATTGTCATGTTCGGGGCAAATTATTAGAAGTACCCGGTTCTCCATGTCAAATGGAGGACCTCTCATACATATTTTGACACGTGTAACATGGACCCACATCTATTATAAGAGGCTCCACTATTTTAATTATTACATGGGGTCACAATACACGTGTCCAAATATGAATTGGGGGTCATCCAAGTGACATGGAAGACCAAGTGCTTAATATAAGAACTCCATGTTCGGAGGCCAATTTTATATCCGAGTGTGTAAATTGTTTTTTTTTTTTGCTAAATTGAACTCGTTCAGTTTTTTTTGTGTGTGTGTGTGTATACATGTTATCATCTGAATGATCTAGAACTAATTTTTCCGTACAAAAACGTCTCAAAAATGAGCTAGATTTAGACTATAAAAATAAGATTGATTCATTTTAAACAAAATTAGAGAAATTTATCCCTATCATATGTTAATCAAGTTGAATTTTGTAACTAAATACAAACTTAACGAGCTAATTAACTACTCCAACTTTAATTTACCGGAAATAGAGGGTCAAAATCATCCATTGTAATTGTGATTTTGGTGACCTGGAAGGGGGATTGTAGAGGTGGTTCTGGTGGCCGGGGGCCTGCCCCCCTCCACGCCTATCCATGTCTCCGCTCCTCATACAATTCAACATGAACAATGAAAAAATAAAAAATTTGTATCTCAATACTATTCATTTTGAATAGTCGACATGCATTGTTCAACAATATAAAAATTAAAATTAAGATGATAATTCTAGATTGGCGTGTCATAATATGTTATATATATATTAAAAATGATATTCGTGTCAAAAAAAGTAGTGTCACTTAGAATGTTTCTATAAATGTTATATTGTAAAAAATTGCCACCGTTCGTTAAAATAAGCAAATTCATTTCAAAGAAATTCTATTGTGGGTCGAGTGAAATAGACTCGACTAATTAAAAGAAAGAAAAGATGAATTTTTTAATCTCTAAATTAGGGGAAATTTTGCTGGGAACCGGTTGTGTGAGGATCCCATCCATTTTTGCGACACGTCACAAGTGTTGATTTGCGCGTCATAGAATCTGATGTGTGCGACACATGTCGTAAAAATGAGCGAGGGGTCCCTTCTAATTTTTCTTCAAATTAGGGATATAAAAAAGGGTTGTTGTGTTATAATGATATTATATGAATGAATTGTCTCTTTAAATAAAGTCGTTACTTTGTAAATTGACACTTCTATCCGAAATGTTTTTTTAACAAAGGAATGTAACGACCAATTGTTTAAGTTGTTTGAGTTGAATCCTATAGTTTTCTCTAATTGAACTTTGATCATATACGAATGCAGGGTTTGTCATTGATTCTTATTTGTACATAAATATATGGCAACAAAAGCAAATACTAGTGTTGCGAGAAAGGACAAAAAGACTACACCGGCAACACCCTTGTCAAATTCTCGTAGCAAACCAACGAACAATGTCGTCGGAGCAGTCCCCACCGTCGCTAGTAAAGTAAAAACGACAACCTCATCGCCATTGGCCAAACCAGTTCCAAACTATTTGAGGCATACGACAAGTAGTTCAAAGTCAGATTCCTTAGCGCCCGTTAAGAAAACAATCAATGAAGATTTGGCGCACAATGTTGCTAGAAGAAGATCTTTCGACAAGCCTCCTTCGGCCATTCGTACCCACAAATCCCTCATTTCTCCAGACCCAAAAGACCGAGTTTTGTCTCGCGAAAGACATTTAGCGACAAGATCTTCATCTTTTTCACCATCATCATCATCGTCTAAAGTATTGGGTTCTCCGAAACCAATTCTCGAAAGGAATGCCAAGTCACTCAAACCCATTAGACCTCAAGCAATTTCCGTTAAGAGAAGCTCAAGCTTTTCGAAACCCGCAAATTCTCCAAGGAATGGTATCAGTATTCCTTCTCCTCATTCAACGAAATCGCCTAGCAATGGAAATGTTGAAGAAACTAAGCAACAATTAGAGACTAAAGATCAATCTTCTCATGTTGAAGAAGCTAAGAGTGAAGATGTTGATATGCAAAAAGATGAGATTAAGGAAGATATTGTTGTAGATTATGTACAAGGAGGTGAAAATACTATAGATGGTGCCGCTACCGAAGAAAACAACGAGGTGATTGACACGTTTGTGAAGCTTAAGCTGATAGGTAAGATATAAACATCGTCTATATGCTTAAGTTGGTTTCGAAATTTGGTCGAAAATAACTTCAAGTATCAATTAGTTGACAACTTAGTATTTTCGATCAAATTAGTAAAAAAAAGGGCATATATGAGCATATTATTAGAAATTAAAGGTCAAAATGGTCTTTAAAGTTGACATCAGTATCAATTTAGTCCAAAGCGAATTTTAGGTATCAACTTAGTATTTAAGTTAGCCATTTTGACAAATAAATCCAAATTCGACAAATTTCAGGTAGGAAAAAACTAATTAATTTTTTTATCAATTTGTGAAAATTTTAACTAGAAGGCTGAGTTTATATTTAAAATTTGATTTGGACTAAAATGATTCTAAATGTCATCATTAGAAGATATTTTGACCGTTAATTACTATTAGAATTAAGGATCAAGTTGGTTCCTGAAAATAATTACAAATTAACTAAATTTGATAAACTTTTAGATATTGAAAATTGATTGTTTTTAGAATAATTTATCAATTTTTACCAACTTCAAATTTGATTTGAACTAAACTGACTGTGAATTTCATATACAATTTTGACCTTTCACTCCATTTTGAACAAAGTTTATTTTGATCAAATTGATTATATAAGTTAAATCGGCTTTTATCACATAAATGTGCTTAATAAATGGAGTTGCGAGGATTTGGATTTTCTACTTCTAGAAGTGACAATTGTGTGAATGGATCGTGTTCGTACACTATTCAACTAGTCAACCTTTATTGATCCAAAAATTTCTTTCATGATCGAGTCAATCTAAATTCGATTTAGAACATATTTACTATATAGAACTTTATTTAGGAATATTAAAAAAACCGAAAAAATCAAACTGAAATTAAATCGAAAATTAGGTTAATCAAAATCAATGATCAATGGTTAAAATTTCATTTTTTTTATCATATTATAATTTCCATATTTGCAGAAGAATCAAGTGAACTATTGGATAAAAACTATGAAGATGAGATTAGTCATACAATTGAAGAAGAAGAAGAGAAGAATCAAGATAAAGAAGAAAGCAACAATAATACTATTAATCAACCACAAGAAGAGAGAATTGCAGATGATGCACCTGAAATCGAAACCGAAGAAGAAGAAAAAGTGAATGAAGTTTCTGCAGAAGAAGTAGAAGAAGAAGCTGAAAAGAAGAAGAATGAAGAAACTGAAGAGATTAGTGTACATTCAAAAGAACTAGAAAACATTGTTGTCAAGGTAGACGAAAAGATAGAGGAAAAAGAGGGAAGCAGCCATGGAGGTCAAAAAGGACAAGGAAAGAGAGAATCTCCAGTGGCATATAATGATGTGATTGAGGAAACTAAGAATAAACTCATGGAAAAAAGGAAGAACAAAGTTAAAGCATTGGTGGGGGCTTTTCAAACTGTTATAGACTATGAAACTCCTACTTCTAACAAGTGAAAGTTGGTGAAAGTGCTATGAAACTGCTTGTTCTAAAAAGTGAAGGTTGGTGAAAGTGGGCTCGAGGCATTATTCTTTGGAGAACATTTAGAATGGTCCGGGTCTATGTCGCTTGATAGAAAAAAGAAACAGATATATATCCATGTTCCCCTTTTTTTATTGGTTGAGTACGTATGAATTAGGACTACAATAGAATTTCTCATATGAATACGAGAAATGCTAACTTGTACAATCTATCTTTAAACTTGCAATTTTCATTGGTTAATTTTTTTCTTTATTAATTTATCGATTGTGTGTATATGATAAATTTTATAGTGGCCCTGGTTTATATGGACCAAATCAATTAAAAAGAAGATACATATTCATGTATTGTTTATATGTTCGTTTTTTATTAGTTGAGTATGGATGGATCTGGCCTATTGTAGAATTTCTAATATCATCTATGAAAAATGCTAACAATCTATCTTAACTTATCATGCTTATATATATACATATATTGTACTTGACAAGATAAATTTATAGTGGCCCTAGTCCATATATATGAACCCGGCCAATGGAAGACCGAAGAACACATATTCATATATTGTTTATATTTTTGTTTTCATTCGCTAGATACATATGAATTGAGACTACTGCAGAATTGCCCATTTAAACTAATAAGTAAAATTTTTGGTCCCAATTGCTGAAAGTTGGTGAAAGTGGTTGTTGTCCTCTGATGAGACTCTAGCAAGTGCACTAGATACAAGTAATAAAGTGATAAGTTGAGTATCATCTCCACAGGGATTGAGATTCAAATGTACATCAGAAATTGTTGCTAAACAGCGTGTGTGTAACAAGTATTGTTCCTTAAATTGATTGTGTTAGGTTGGTTTAATGAGATGTAAAAAGGTTGATGCAGTAACAAATAAGATAGCTTTGGGATAATTTAGATAATAGAACAGGCTCGACACGGCCGAACAGGCAGTGCTTCGTTTTGCAACATTCCATGAATACAAGATAATGCCAATGAAGCCAAAGTTTCAGTTTGAAGTGAGTTTGAGTCAACTTTCGTGTGTTCTCAAACTCCTAAGATTTACTAACATCTTTAGCGTCCTAAAGATACGTTCTTTCTAGCATTAAGAATAAATCTGTATTTTTAGATGAGAAAACCCTTGACACAACCTTCTAACTTGTCAGCTTCGAAGTTGGGAGATCAATAGAGATATCGGTGAAGATGAAAGCAGTGTCCTATCATTCAT
This sequence comes from Euphorbia lathyris, assembly GCF_963576675.1. Taxonomy (NCBI): domain Eukaryota; kingdom Viridiplantae; phylum Streptophyta; class Magnoliopsida; order Malpighiales; family Euphorbiaceae; genus Euphorbia; species Euphorbia lathyris. The sequence continues at coordinate 4,689,789 of NC_088917.1, read as the reverse complement.
CTAACACATACATAAGAGCCTAAGCATGAAAGTTAAATCCTCATTGATCACAACATTGGCAAAATACTAAATATTCATTAAAACATTGTAACACTTACACCACCGGGTCGGCCAGGCCGTGCCCGTTCAAAATGGACTACTCACTCATATCGAGCAGTGAGCAGTCGATGGTTCTTGATACAGCTTGAGACTCCATGGGAGCTCTCTTCTTTCTTTTATTCTACTTCTAAAGAAATTACTAAAAATCCAAACTCCTTTTCCTTCCTCTGCTTCACCTATTTAAAGGGGAAAGACAGGGGCCAAAAAATCGGTACAACCTTCGTACCCTTTCAACAAAATAAGTCAACTAAACTTTACAACTGAAATAAACTAAAATGATTAAATTTCGATTAACCCTTGAACACTCAAGGGGGTGATACTTCAAGTCATCTTGCTGCTTTAGGCAATCCCATCGCCCCACACTTCCACCTGCCGCTCTGCCACTGTCTCTGCCACTGCCACCATGATATGTCGTTGTCCGTCATCGGATAATCCGGCGTTTAACCGCTGGATATACGTATGGCTCCACTCCTCTTTGGCGTTAGCGAAACAAACTGTTTCCAGCGAGTTTAGCATTTATCTTTGCTTACCTGCACAAGGACAGTAATTAGCCCTTATTTCTTACCAAATGACATATAAAACACCCAGATTCCCTTGTAAATACTATGTTAAACTTAGTCAATTTCATGCCTAACAGTGGTCTTGAGACATCATTCTTTGGAAAAAAAAAATTAGAATGACCCAGGTCTATGTCGACTTGATAGAAAAAAGAACGGATACATATCCATGTGTTGTTTGTATGTTTGTTTGTTATTAGTAAAATACATATGGATTGGGACTATTATAGAATTTCTCGTCTGAATATGAGAAATACTTGTACAATCTATCTTTAAACTCACTCTTTTCATTGGTTAATTTTATTTTATTTTACTTTGTTAATTTGATGATTGTGTGTATATGATAAATGTTACATTATCCCTAGTTTATATGAAAGTTAAAGGAAGAACAAAGTTAAAGCATTGGTTGGGGCTTTCAAACTGTTATAGACTATGAAACTCCTAGTTCTAACAAGTGAAAGTTGGCGAAAGTGGTCTTGAGACATTATTCTTTGGAAAAAAAATTATAATGGTTCGGGTCTATGCCGCTTGATAGAAAAAAGAAACGGATATATATATCTATGTGCCCTTTTTTTATTGGTTGAGTACATATGAATCAGGACAATAATAGAATTTCTCATATGAATATGAGAAATGCTAACTTGTACAATCTATCTTTGAACTCGCTATTTTCATTGGTTAATTTTTTGTATTTATTAATTTATCGATTGTGTGTATATGATAAATTTTATAGTAGCCCTAGTTTATATGGACCAAATCAATTAAAAAGAAGATACATATTCATGTATTGTTTATATGTTCGCTTTTTATCAGTTGAGTATGGATGGATCTGGCCTATTGTAGAATTTCTAATATCATCTATGAAAAATGCTAACAATCTACCTTAATTTATCATGCTTATATATACATATGATGTATCTGACAAGATAAATTCTATAATGGTCCTAGTCCATATATATGAACCCGGCCAATGGAAGACCGATGAACACAATTTCATATATTGTTTATATTTTTGTTTTCATTCGCTAGATACATATGAATTAAGACTATTGCAGAGTTGTCCATTTAGACTAACAAGTGAAAATTGTGGTCTCAGTTGGTGAAAGTGGTCTTGAGACATCATTCTTTGGAAAAAAATTAGAATGACCCAGGTTTATGTCGACTTGATAGAAAAAAGACAGGATTCTATACCTTGTTATTGTTAGTGCGGTGAGTGTGGAGCTGTGATACTAAAAAACATGACTTCATTAGACCTAGAGTCAAATATAGAGTTATTTTACTTCTATTTAGACTAAGAGTCTCCACTCGTATATAAAAAGGTCTAACTCCATTCGCAAAAAGTACATTATATTCTTCAGATCTTTTCTCTCTAAGTTCTCTATTTAACTTTCTCTCTCCAGACTAGAATTGTCTTGGGCGTCGGAGCATCCGTCATTGGGGATTTGACCAATATTTTTTAATATGTAAGTGTCCACTCGCGCACATCAGTCCTAAACATTACCTTTTTTATCCATTAACAAACACATCTAAATCTCTTTCAAAGACAGAATTCTATACCTTGTTATCATGGGTGTGGTGAGCATGGACCTGTGATACTCAAAAGCATGACTTCATTAGGCTTAGAGTCAAATATAGAGTCAGTTTACTCATATTTAGACTAAGAGTCTCCACTCCTATATAAAAGGGCATAAATCCACTCGCAAAAGGTACATTATATTCTTCAGATCTTTTCTCTCTAACTTCTCTATTTAACTTTCTTTCTCCATACCAAAATTGGCTTGGGCGTTGGAGCATTTGTCATCGGGGATCCGACCAATATTTTCTAATGTGTAAGTGGTCACTCACGCACATAAGTCCAGAACATAACTTTTTTTATCCATTAACAAACACATCTAAATCTCTTTCAAAGACAGTATTATATACCTTATTGTCATTGGTGCAGTGAGCGTGGAGCTATAATACTCAAAATCATGACTTCATTAGACTTAGATACTGATATAGTAAATATAACATCGTGCAATACCATGTAGATATTGTCCGCTTTGGTCCAAATCCAAGACCTTGGGCCTCATGGCTTTAAAACGCATCTGTATATATTGATTCACACCTTACTAATAAGTTTCAATCACTCCCTCTCCATTTCTAATGTGAGATTCAGTTTATTCATGCCCCATCGCTATCCTTTAGGGTCGCTCCTTACTCAGGCCTTCTATCCAGGCACCACCCACCCTGGACCGAGTCATTACAAGTCCACCAGCTTCTGCCTAGTTCATCTCCAACCCACACATCGTACGTGGAGTGTTAGCTCTGATACCAATTGTAACCTCTTGCTCAATACGATCGGTGATCCCTACCAGTGTCCATTACCGAACTCTAGTAAATAATTCAACTTCGACGAGAGCCGCATGAATCTTTGAGATGATTATAGAATTATTCCTAATTGACTCCCCAATCAAAAATTAGGGATGTGGTATCATCTCCCCATCTATCACTAAAAAAGCTAATTGGTTTGAAGGATTAGTCAGCGAGTTGTAGAGCAACCTACTAACATATGTATCTCATTGCATGGATACAGTAGGAAAGGGGTCTATGGATCCGACTTGTAATCACTCTTCATAAGGACATAGAGTAAGGTCAGATCCTCCTCATCCTCCCTCAAATAATGACAACATAGAGGAAGCTACTTTGGAATTTGATGATGACTTTATGAAAAAACTGAAAATAGGTCTAGAATAATATGGTGTCCATAACCAACAACCGGCTATTGATAAAGCAAGTTCACCTTTATCTAAGAGAATCCTAGCATCCTTTAAACCTTATTTGTTGAGGTATAAATGGGAGGAGGATCCCACCACTCACGCCTGAATCTACAAAGACATGATGGATGTGGCTAGAGAAGATGCCACTCTTCTATGCACACTATTCATAACCACTCTGAGGGGGCTCGCCTAATATTCCTATCAAGGATTGGAGTTCGGATCTATCGATAGCTAGGATCATCTCCAGATCCAAATTTGCACTAAATTCATGATAGACATCCCACATGTGAATGCAAAGGACTTTATGCACCATTAAGCATGGTCGGGGAGACATTTTGCAATCTTATATGGAGAGTTTCAACAAGGCATGTCTAGCTATTCATAATTTGGATTTTCAAATAGCAATAGAGGAAATGATCTATGACACTCGATCCAAACCCCTTAAAGGAAGCATATTCCTGAGCAAGTCTATAGACTTGAACCATTTAATGGAGATGACAAACTAGTTAGTCTATGTAGATAAAGTCAAAGGGGATGAACATCGAGTCTGATCAACCGAAAGTAGAATCTGACAAGCCTGCAGTCCAAGTCGAGAAAGTTAAGCGACCCAAGAAAGAAAAAAATGTGTGTACCATCTTCACTACCCTTAATGCCCTAAGTGAAAACATGGTCATGTGGATCGAGAGAAGTCTTGATCAAATTATAAATTCGTTACCCGAATAAAAGGAAATGAGAGATATGCGAAAAAGATCTGAACGCCTATGGTCATTTCCACTTGGTAAATAGGCATGACACATAAAATTGTTTCAAGCTGGCAAAGAGATTGACAGGCTAATCGAAGAAGGAAAATTAACAAATTTGTTAAGAAAGAAGGCGAGATTCAGGCAACAAAGTCTAAAAGGATCATCTATGTCATTGCAGGAGGACCCGACTTCAAAGTCTCGGTCCCCAAAGCTCGCTATTCCAAAAGTCAAACTTCCAATACTCAAATGTATGATCCTTTAAACCATTTCTTTTCATCTTCCAACCTCATATCTATTGTACATGTCGATGCCTTGGTTATAGATGCTGAAATTGAGAGTTATAGTATCATAAGAATACTAATTGATACTGAAAACTCCCTCAACATAATTACTAAAAAAGCATTTAGAAGGTTGTAGATAGGAGATTAGAGGGTCGATCCGGTCCACATGCCCATTTTGGGAGTAGATGGATTCCTCATTCCTGTGGAAGGGCAGATAATGATGAAATATCAAATGAGAGAAAGGGAAAAAATAAAGTCAGTTTACTTCTATTTATATCCATATATAAAAGGTATAACTCTCTCTTTACAATTATATTCTTTAGAGTTTATCTCTCCAAGTTGTTTGTTTAACTTTTTCTATCTAGACCACAATGAACTTGGACATCAGAGTATCTCTCGACGGAGATCTGGTCAAGCTCTTTTTTTTCTTTTTTGTTGGTGTTCATTCGTATACATCAGTCTAGAACATAACCTTTTGGATTTATTAACAAATACATTCTCTTTTCACACATTTTTAGTGAAGGAAATAGAGTTGTTGATACGTTGACAAAGTTTGAAGTCTCTTCCTCAGTGATCAATTGGTAGCCTTCAACTCATGCTTTTTGCCACAGGTTTATCAATGATGATATTTGTAGTATTTCACACTTGCGTTTTTCTTGATTTTTCCTATCTTTTCTTCTCCCCTTCTTTTTGTTTGTTCTCCTTCCTCTTCTCTTGTTCAAACACTCACTTTTTTTCTTTTATTAATATATTGCGGGTTTGACAGTTCTTGGGCCATGGGTGCTCACCCCGCCCAAGTTCTGTCTCGTCCCAATTTCTATCCAAAAAAACATTAACAAATACATTCAAATTATCACTAATAGATTAACTTCATTCACTTGTATAGGAACTAGTTTTGCAATGTCCATTTGTATTGATGCTAGTTAGTTGCTTGAACACTTCACCTCTCATAAACGGAAAAATGCTCTTTTATCACTAGAATGCAACTAAAGTTATTACCAAAAATTTTTTAGGTTGCCAAACATTAGTCTATTTGCAAAATATTCATATGATATTTTGTTAGCTTGGTGGGAGCCTTTTTCCGTGGAAAATTATTAATTAAATTTGTTTCCATTTTCCATAAGGGTAAATTACACCCATGGCCACTGAAATTTATCAATTTTAACATTGTGGACACTGAACTATACACTTTTTAATATATGTAGCTACTCAACTTTCACTAGCTCCTCAAAATGACTGTTAACGACCTTAAAATGAAAATATTAAAGAATTAAAGTTTTAAGAACAACATTTACGATGAAACCATATTTTGTATTTTCCAAAATCACATTTTTTGTAGCTTTCTCTCTCTAAAAATCCACTCTCTCTCTCCTAACCAAACAACACTTAAATGACCTCAAAACAAAAATTTTGAAGAATTAAAGTTCCTTAGAATATCATTAACTCTTCGATTTTTTTTTGAGGCAATCAACGGTCACTTTGAGGCATTGAGTATCCACATGTGTTAAAAAGTGTAAAGTTCAATGGTTATACTGTTAAAAATTAAAGTTCAGTAGACACAATGTTAAAACGGGTAAAGTTCAATAGCTATGGTGTAATTTACCCTTTTACATAAGGTAAAAAGCATCTTAAGATTCCTAATCTTTCTTTTTTTTTGGTGTATTAAGTCTCTGATATTTTATTTAAACATATTAAGTTCTTGATATTTTATTTTCTGTCAAATTAAGCCTTTGTTTGTCAAATTGGTTAGTTGTAAATATCTAATACAGTTAAAAAAATATTATTAATTTTATGTGTGTTTGAATTATATTTTTTAGAACTCCAAATAAAATTTTTACAGTTTTTATATAGTAACATTATACATATTAAAAACTGTTTCGAACGGTTAGACTAACGCCAATAAAATGAATAACACTATATTATATATATCATTTCATAACAAAATTCTTCCATTTTGGGCTTTTAGCCTCAGGATGCTTTTTCTCCTTTTCAAAACAAAATTCTTCCATTTTATGCATATGGTAATTAGGGATAAACAATCTAATAATATAGCCCATATTCAAAGCCCATTGGGCCGCTACTTAATAAAAGGAAAACATTATATACACATATGCATTTTTTAGGCATAATACATTTCTAGTCCTTAAGTTGTCAAAAAATTACAACTGCTCTCTGAACTTCAAATTAGTTATTTAGATTATTTTTAGAAATAATTATATATTTTTATTTAAAACATGTTGATATTGGTCCTTTTACATACTAATAGCAACAGACAATCATAGTTTTACCAACACTAATAATTAACCAACAAACATCAACAGTAGGTAAACTAAACGGATCCTAACAATGATTTGGTAATCTAACCAAAATTTATATATCTACTTTTTTTAGTACAATAATAAAGTGGCCTAATACACAAATAATCTTCTGAACTTGTTCAAATATTGCAACTGTCCCCTCCAACTTTCAAACAACTTACCCCTTAAATTTGTCCAATTGTAAAACATAACCCCAAATTGGAAATGTTTTTACCCCGTACTTGAAGCAACCGTAAAAACGTTTCTCCGGATTCGTATCACGCCAAAGATCTGATTATCACACTCCACGACCGTTGCAGCTTTTGTATTTCACGTGTTTCTTCAATTGCAGTCCATGTCAGCAATTTGAGGTTATGTTTTACAATTGGACAAGTTTGAGGAGTTATGTTTTACAATTGGACAAGTTTGAGGGGTAAATTGTTACAATTGAAAGTTTGGGGGGCAGTTGCAATATTTGAACAAGTTTAGAGGGTTATTTGTGTATTAGGCCTAATAAAATTGAGCTAAAAAGAAAGAACGAAATAGATATTTAATCACGGTTTAAACTCTTTATCCCTTATAATTATGTTTAGAGGACATCGAACTTTAGATCTTGATAGGGCTAAACATGTATCTTTGAAATTCTTGAACCGAATCGAACACCCTAAAAAGATAGAAAAGGATTCAACTGTTGAATTGTTTTAAGACGAAACGAATTGTACTGTTGACTTGCAATAATTATAATTCTGTATATTTTCAAATTTTTAATATTATTAAGTAAATATGTTGGAGATTTCAGAATTGAACTCAATATATGAATGAAAAAGACCCAAAACTAGATTGAACTATTGGCTTTTTCTTCAGACCGAATCCAATTATACTGTTAATTTTATTAGATACAAATTCGGAAGTTTTTCGAATCACTGAATTTACATAATTGTCTCAAAATAGTCACTCAGCTTCAATTTGTCTCAATAAAATCACTCAACTTTAAGTTTTATCTCAATTAGGTCACTCTGGTGATTCTAGTAATTAAAAAGCATCATAATGATGACATTGGTGACATATCAGCATTAGTCAACTCAGATCGCTGACCGAAATGATACATAGCATTCACGTATGCGCCATTGGTTGTCACGTATCAGTTACTTTTGTGGAAAAAACACAAAATTTTAATTTTTTTCATAAAAATAACCGACACGTGTCGTTTCGGTCTGATATCTGAGTTGACTTATGCTGGCGTATCAGCCATGACATCATTTTTATGCCTTTTAACCATTAAAATCGCCGGAGTGACCTTGAGACAAAATTCAAAGTTGAATTATTTTATTGAGACAAATTGAAGTTGAGTGACTATTTTAAGACAACCATACGGTGATTTATAACCCTTAAACAATTACATTATTTCATTTTATTAATATCCTGGAAATATGTAGACAATTTTTTTTTTTGCAGATTTAATTAAGTAAAAAATTGGGGGAAAATTATTGTTTATGAGCACTACTTAACATTGATGAAATTAAAAATTGCCTAAGTTAATTAATAATGTTATTAGAAATCTCAAATGCATATAAAAACAGAAAGAGGAATAATTCAACTACGTACCAAAAATGCATATATATTTTTTTATTATTCTCAAGTTGAAATTCATATTATTAAAATTATATTAAGAAATTTCCATAAAATGTTGCTTACAAAGTATATACATATATATGTATTGCTTACAAGAAACAACAATTTTGAATTTAACAAGAAAATTACAAGAAATTTGTCTCACCAATAACTTTTATTCTTCAAAAATATAGGGTAAATTACACCCATGGCCATTGAACTTTACCCATTTTCATATTATGGCCACTCAACTTCCCGGTATGGCCATTGAACTTTACACTTTTTAACACCGGTGACCACTCAATTTTAACTAACTTTTCAAAATGACCGTTAACGATCGTAAAAATTGTGTAGCCACCGGTGTTAAAAAGTGTAAAGTTCAGTGGCCATACCGGGAAGAAATAAAGTTCGGTAGCCATAATGTGAAAATGGGTAAAGTTTAGTGGCCATGGGTGTAATTTACCCCAAAAATATACATAAATAAATAATTCCTTAGAGAAAAAACAATAAAAATTAACTAAAGAAGCCACCTTACTTGGTGGCGGAAGGAGAAGGTGCACGAGATCCGCTGCATATCTGACCGCTATAATCCCATCTTGAAAATTCGAAAAAGATGTTTGAAATTATTGCAATTACACCTCGGATTTAGAATCCTAATTCTCTATATTTTTTCGGTTACAAATGAAGGCTAAAAGCTCAAATAAAAACATAAAGACAAGGAAAAAGATGGCTTGACTCGAATAACACTACAGAAACTCGAACTATATTTATCTTTGAATATAATGTCACTTAGGCGGAGGGAGGAGGTGAACGAGGTCTGTTGCACTCCGATCGCTCCAATCCCATCTCGAAAAACCGTAAAAGAGTTTGAAACTATTGCAATTACACCCTCGGAATCCCGACTCCGTTGTTAACCCTTTTTTTTTTCTTTTACAAAAGAAGGCTAAAAGTTCAAATAAAAACATAAAGACAAAAAAAAAAAAAAAAAAAAAACTAGACTTAAATAACACCATAGAGACTTGAAACGCATTATCTTCAAATAAAATGTCACAGAAACGTGCATGAGACGCACATTACACTCATGATGACTTAGGTAAAACAACTTGCGAAATTCGCTACTAACCCTAATCAATTAATCATTAATCACCATATCAATCAAATTAACAAATTTTTATTTCAAGTCCTTTCTTCAATTTAAGAGTCAATTTGTCCTCTAAAGTTAACAAATAAGTTCAATTTAGTCCTAATCGATGTTTATGTATCCATTTAATCCTAGAATTAGCAATATTTGATAAATTAACTAAAACTTGACAGATTTATAACATTAAAATCGAATGTATTTGGATATTTAACAAATATTAAAAAATTCAAAACTGAATTTACACATCCGATTTGGACTAAACTGAACAATCCGACAACTTGAGGGACCAAATTCACCCTTAATTAATTCTCCTTCCTTCCATACATGAAATACCTCTTTTATGGCAACTTGTTTTCAATAATCTCTGGAAAAACTATTCCCTCTATAATATCTTAACTGCAAAGAAACCTGCCGTTCCATCAAAAGCTGCCGCCGGAAATTCGATATAAAAATCTCAGCTTTCCGATCAATATCCAGATCATCGGAGGAGCAACAACTTTTAGTCCTCTGCAAAGTACGAACAAGCTCATTCCGATCATCAGCTTCAATATCTTCAATGCAGCCATGTAACCCTAATCTATCATTGAAGCTCAATCGGCGTTGCCGTTTAGAAATGCTATGGAGAATTGAAGCCACGCTCCACCGCCGGAGATTAAAACTTAGTAGAAACTTCAATTTTTTTACCGCTCAATTTCAGTTGAAGTTTCCAGGTTTGTTGGGCCATTGATTTGATGGTCCGCTACTCCGTTACCGTTCCAGAATTCACTGACAGTGGTCTTTGTAGTTTCAGTGATTAATTAGTGCTAAATTGATAATTTTAAGTATTTTTATATAAAAAATTAAAAATCTATACATAATTTCTATAAAAAAATTTAGAGATTTGTAACGACTAGTGAGTACTTAAACTCCAAAACCTTCTCTAGATCCGCCCCTACCGCTACTAATGGTAAATTTTTTGTTATAAAATAAGGTTAAAAGCCCAAATAAAAACACAACACCAAGAAAAACACGATAGAGGCTCAAACCACATTTATCACATCTCAAAAAAATCGGAAAAGAGCTTGAAATTGTTTCAATTACATCCTCAGATTTAGAATCCCGACTCTGCTACTAACCCTAATTTTTTCGTTACAAAAGAAAGGCTAAAAGCACAAAGACAAGGAAAAAAGAAGGGTAGACTCAAATAACACGAAAGCGACTCGACCTACAGTTATCTTCGAATAAAATCACAGAAACAATCTGCGAAATTCGCTACTAAACCTAATCAATTAATCAGTAATCATCATATCAATCAAATTAACAAATTTTTATTTCAAGTCCTTTCTTCGATTTAAAAGTCAATTTGGCCCCCTAAAGTTAACAAACAGATTCAATTTAGTCCTAATCAAAATTTATGTATCAATTCATTTCTGAAATTGGTAATATTTGATAAATTAACCCAAATTCGACAGATTTATAGACATTAAAATCGATTATATTTGGGTTAATTTAACAAATATTAAAAACTTCAAAACTGAATTTATACGTTCGATTTGGACTAAACTGAACAGTCTAACAACTTGAGGGACCAAAATGAACCTTAATTCTCCTTTCTTCCATACATGAAATACCTTTTTTTATGGCAACTTGTTTTCAATAATCCCTGGAAAAACTATTCCCTCTATAATATCTTAACTGCAAAGAAACCTGCCGTTCCATCAAAAGCTGCCGCCGGAAATTCGATATAAAAATCTCAGCTTTCCGATCAATATCCAGATCATCGGAGGAGCAACAACTTTTAGTCCTCTGCAAAGTATGAACAAACTCATTCCGATCATCAGCTTCAACATCTTCAATGCAGCCATGTAATCCTAATCTATCATTGAAGCTCAATCGGCGTTGCCGTTTAGAAATGCTACGGAGAATCGAAGCCACGCGCCACCGCCGGAGATTAAAACTTAGTAGAAACTTCAATTTTTTCACCGCTCGTTTGAGTTTCAGTTGAATTTTCCAGGATTTCTTCGCCATTGATGATGATTTGAGGATGATGGAGATGGTGATTGATGAAGAAGAAGTGAAATTGAAATTGAAATTGATCTGAGGGTATTTATACAGGGAGAGTTTGAGAGGGAAGATTCTCGGAGAAGATTAAGTGTTTGAGGAAGAAAGCGTGTCGCCTGCTAATATATGTTAATAACGTTGGGAATTTCGTGACTGTGTGATTAAAATGACAGCACTGTCACATGTTTCTGCATCACAGTATAGCTGTAGCTACTTTGCATTGTTTTTTTGGGGGAAAAAATTGCTTAACACATCCCTTAGTTACTTATATTTGTAACAAAAAAAAAAGGTCAATTATAATCCTCCTATATCTTTAAAAAGTTAATTTTACTATCTAAATTTATTTAAAGTCACGTCTAAAATTCATTTGGTGGAGTAAAGAAATTTTTAAAAAAAAAAATTGAAATATGTATACTTTAACTAAGTTCGGATGTTTATAATAGATCAATAAAGTTTAAAGGCTAACAGGTGATATCAGACAAATATAACTCTGTTACGAGGTTTAATACATCAGTTGTCTTTTGAACTTATATTGGCTCTCTGAACGTACTTCCATAGTGTTTCATTAGCTTTCTAAACTTGTTTAAATTGTCATGTCTTTAAAAAAAACGTCATAAAAATGTACAAAACCGAAAGTTAGTTTGTTTCAAAGACTTAAAATCACGAATAAGTCATTTATTTTTTAAGTTTTGAATTTTTTTAGAGATTTATACAAATTGCAATGTATGTCACTTTAAACAAGTTCAAAGGACAAATAAATCACTGTAAGCAAGTTCAGGAGGTCAATAAACCATTTTAAATATATTCGGGTGGCTAATAGGTTATTTTGAACAAGTTAAGGGGGCTAACAAGATATCATGTAAGTTCATGGAGGCATCAAACTTTTAGGATAAGTTCAAAAAGCTTTTGATATATAAAGCCCTATTACGTAGCTTCGTAGAAGCCTGAAATTACTCTTAGAAGATAGAGGATATGTAGCGTTTTCTCAGCTAAATACATCAAAATGACTACGTACCAGAAGCTTGACTCGGGAAGTCTCGGTAGAATCATGGACCAAGTGACCTTAAGAGATATTAGGTCCCAATATCTAGGTATAATTCCTCCTATCAACAGGAGACATGTGGCTCATCCCGCTTTACAATCTGTAACCATCTTCTACAGCTCAACATCAGTATAAATAAAGTAAGCTCAGTTGGAGGTAGACCTGTTCAAAAGCCCATTGGTCCGCCCAGCCCGCCCTTCAAAGACTGGGCTTGGACGTATATGTTTCGTAATAGGCCCGGTCCGGCCCAAGCCTGATGTAAATATAGTACGGGCTAAGTTGGGCTTGGACAAAGTAATTATGTGACAAGCCTGCTTAGACCCGACCCAAGCCCAACCCGGCCCAGCCCATGAACAGGCCTAGTTGGAGGTAAGCATATTCATTTATTCTATTAAGTTTATATTACAGCTTTATTTACTGATTTTGATTATACTCCAGTCCTTTCATAAATTGATTTTTGGGGTGTTTGGTTGCTCATTTTCATACTCATATTTGTCTTTTCACTTCAAAAGTGAGAGTTTTAGGTGTTTGGTTAGTGACCTCCTGTTTGACTTTTATACCTGAAAAACAGCATTTTACAAAAGCAGCGAATCTATACTTTTTTTGTAAAAACAGTTTTTTCCAATAGCAAACAGCAAACCGTAACAGCAAATAGCAACAGTAAACAATAGGTAAAACAAACGGACCCTTAGACATCTGAACGAGTTTGTCATACAACGTCTCCTCTCTAACCTTGCTTTTGTGCAGTTGACTATCATGATTCAACCCCATCCATAAATACCTCTTAAAGAGTGCACTGGTCAATTTAAATAAGTTTAAAGGTAAATAATTTTTTTTTTTTGCAAAATACAAAGAGGCAATTGAATGTTTTAGACAAGTACAAAAGGACTTGAGCCAAAAATATTCATAAGTTTGTGAAATTTCAATTTTTATTGATTGAGCTTGCAGTTTTTGAAAATTAATACATCAATGTACTGTCATTTATTTACTGGGGCGGATACAAGGGTCCGAGCTTATCCGGCCGTCAGAGTAGTTTCGGTCTCTATTTCCACAAAATTTGAGGTTGTGGTGGTTTCGGCTTTTCTGTCTCTAAGAAATTTAGATCATGTGCTGAATTAACACTCTAAAATTGATCTAAGTCCTGTTAGACCATCTCTAAATCCAAAATTCTATTTTTTTTTTGCCCTGTTAGACCATCTCTAAATCCAAAATTCTCATTTTGTTGGTCTGTTAGGTCTTCCTTAAATCCAAATTTCTAAATTTTTTGGACTGTTAGGTCTTCTTAAATCAAAATTTCTAAATTTTTTAGCTTATTAGGCCAATTTTTTTCTATGAGACACAGATTTTTTTACATATTATTTTAAACACAATGTACTTTAATTTTGAAAAGTTTTACATTAGTACTTAAAAATTAGTTTTTTACCACTCAGATTATAACACGTATATATAGGAACAATATACAGCCACTGTATATATAGGAAAGAACAAGTTAGATTTAGCAAATATAGGCACTTGTAAAATCGGAACAATATACAGCCACTGTTCACACATAATACTTTCTTTTTTGGCATTACACCTATTTGGTCCTTAAACTAAAGCTTCAAAATCAATTGGGATCTTAAACTATCAAAATCATCAATTAGGTCCTTGAACTAAGCAAAAATCATCAATTGAGTCTCTATACTATCCTAAAATTGGAAACTGTGACTATTTAATATAGACTGTAATAATTTCTGTGTTGGTTCAAAATGGGTTTGGGAAAGAATGTATGAAACTGTTCAACCGAATGATTTTTGACGAGGCCTCAATTGAAGATTTTTGTTTAGAATGGGGACTTAATTGATGACTTTTAGCTAATTCAGGGATCTGATTGATGATTTTGGTAGTTTAAGGTTCTAATTGACTTTGAAACCTTAGTTTAGGGATCAAATGGGTTGTTATGCTTTCTTTTTTTACTTTGAATTGTTATTTTATTTAGTGTTTTTATTTGGAAGGAAAATTAATAGATCCATATTGGGCTGTCATATAGCAAAGTGACAGCTTATAGGAAATGGTTAAGCAAGTCCCTACTTGCTGACCAAGTTTGTTTGGATATATTAAGGGTTAGTTAATAATAGTTAGTTAAAAAATTAGGGGAAGAATTTAGTTGACTTTTTTTGGTCAACATTTAGGCTTTCCCCTAAACATTTAAAATTGTCCTTAGCAACAATCCAAGTAAAAAAAATCCAGAAAAGAGTTCAAATTTGTGGATTAATGAAATATTTTACAGTGATTTGATATTAATAAAATGGGTTACTAAATCCAGTCACAAATTTATATTTCTAGTCCCGTGAATAGATCGAACTACCCTTTGCATAAAATTTGAAAAAACTCAAAACCTCTCAAGAACCCTATACGATTTTTGCTTAAATCCGGACAAATTAGTGAACCGAATCATGGATGGTGACAGAAACCGTAAAGGAAAAGCTAAAATGGTAAGATTTACCGCTTTATTTCGTTGATTTGTAGCTCGAATTGAATCTGTTGGTGGTTTGAAAAAAATCGCCGGAATCGCAGTCGGGCGTATGAGAATCACGCCCGATCTGCGATTCGGGTGTATGAGTATCACGCCCGACCAGTGGTGCGGGCGTGATAGCCATTTGCCCGTACCAGTGGTAGGGCGTGATACTCATACGTCCGAACCACTGATATGACGTGATGTTCATACGCCTGCCCAGTGGTTCGGGCGTGATTCCCTTACGCCCCACGTTGTTTTTTTATAAAAATTTATATTATTTAAAATTTTAGTTATTTAGTGTAATTTTATAATTTTAGTTTAATTTTAGTATAAATTTAATATAGTATTAGCATGATTTTTACAATTTTATTAATTTAGGGTAATTTTATAAATTTAGTATAAATTTAGTATTACTTTTTTCCAGGTGGCGTGGTTGCCTTATGGTCCTGTCCCCGATGATGATCGGCTTCGAGTGTCCTACGCCGGTTGGATACGGTGTAAAGACATCGTCGAGCCGTATATGCCCGATCGAGCGCTGCGACGGGTCGGATATACTCAGCCTATCACAGCTGAGCGTATTAGACCTGATAAAGCAGTACGACCATGGAGATCATAGCGTATAAGCTCACGCATTCCTTAGTCACAGTTGAGGATACATGGCGTAGATTTCCATTGGCTCGGGGCATTGATCGGAGGAGATGCCAACCCGTTGGATACGATCCCACTGTCTGTGAGCCTGCTTATATGGACTGGAATAGGCGACATTCGCATCCCCATCTCCTTCATGTACCACAGGCTGGACCGGTACAGCATGCTCGCGCCAACAGCGAATTTGTAAGTTTATTATTATTTAATATTATTATTTAGTATTAGTTTATATGTGTTTAATTGTTAATATTTATTTATTAATATTTATTTTTTTTTGCAGTGGGTTAGCTGGTTGTGGCGTGTCACCCAACTATCGGCTACCCACCGATCTGACAAGGATGTTCCACGCATTAAGAGGGAGATGGATGAGTTTATGGATGCGTGGCGTCGGGCGAGCTGAATTTTTGTTGTAGAAATTCATACGGTTTAACACTTTTTGTTGTATATATTATATTTACTCTTTTACGTTTATAAATGTTTATGTTTATTTATGTTTATTTTAATTTTTATGTTTTTAAAGTTTATTTGTTACGTACAATTCTGTAGTTACGGGCTTAACGGCCTATTTACGGGTTTCACGGCCTATTTACGGGTTTAACGGCCTATTTACGGGTTTAACGAACTATTTACGGGGGTTAAAAAGCTGTTTTTTTTGCCAATCCGACATGCGGGCGTGTGGATATCACGCCTCACCGTGTGGTCGGACGTGATATACACACGCCTCACCGCGTGGTCGGACGTGATAGCCAACTGCCCGACCTTGCGGTGAGGCGTGGGGCTATCACGTCCGACCATGCGGTGAGCCGTGTGTATATCACGTCTGACCACGCGGTGAGGCGTGATATCCACACGCCCGCGTGTCGGATTGGTAAAAAAACTAGAATTTCCCTCCCCAAAACCCATGAAAGGGCATTTTCGTACTTTCACGGGGCTAGGGGTGAGAATTTGGGGCTGGGTTTAACAACACCCTAATAAAATTACTATAAACATGTGTCCAAGGGAGGAACCAGCCCAGAGTCTGGGGGACCGAAGCTCCCTGGCCACCAGTTTCGCCTTTAAGTATCGTTAGTTTTTCCCGTCTAGTCTTCCGAATATTGGTTTATATTTAACCGATGTAGTATTACTTTAATAATTAAAGGTAGTTGAATTGGTTTAAGAGTTCTCTTCTAAGACGAGAATTGTGGGTTCAACTCTCACCAAACTTTATTTTGTTAAATAAAGCTTTATTTATTTTAACTTTATTTTTTCAAATTGGCTCTTTATTAACGTAATACTCTTAAACTTATTTTTATTATATCTCTTTTTTTAGAATATATTATATCTTTTTTTCATTAAAAAAATCAAATTCTTACTTTTGAGACTCAAATAACTTAATTTCTGAATTAAATTTTATGAAAATTATAAATAATTTACAGCTAAAAATAAAAAAGTGTAAAAAGATTAGCCAATATAAGAAAATCACAAAGTTTTAGTGTGTTGGAGGCTATTTCTTTTTACCCGACTTCGAAAAATTACTCTCTAACGATAAAACTAGAATTAGCCCCCAGATATAGATTCTTGGTTCCGCCACTCCATGTGTCAAATTTCTAATACATGTCAAGCACGTGTATGTCATGTGTCGGTAAAAAATGATTAAAAAAATATTTTAGTTACCACAAACGCACAAATTAAATACTAAGGTGAATTTGACTATTTTTTTTTCATTTTTCTTATTGTCACGTAGCAAATACGTGGATGAAGAACGTTATATGAAAATGATGTGCAAACAGTCGCAATTCACGATTTCATTTGGGTTCGAGTTTTAGGAGCGGCTTCTTGCTAAAAAAATTGACAAGGGAATGCTTGCCCCTAGTACATCCTTATGGTGGAACCCCTCCCTGAACTCTCGCTTAAACGGAGACGCGTAATGCACCAGACCGCCATTTTTTTAATGCTTAAAACAATTGTCACGTGTAAAAAATTGTATCATATGCCAATTAATTTTTCATAGCACATAGATCAAATGACAAAATTTTGAATAACAGAAGCAAATTAGATCGGAAAAGATATTTGTGTTAGATAGATTGTTTCATAAATCATATTATCATATCAAAAGGGTTAATTACATATAAATACCTTGTAGTTTTATCAATTTGCAGATCAGTACTCTGTGGTATTTGTTTTTGCAAACGCAGTCCTATGGTTGTAAAATTTTGTATTTTTTTTACTTTGCCAAATTTGACCGATAACGACCTCAAAATGAAAATTTTCACAGAATTAAAGTTGTTAAAGTATAATATTTACTATGGAACCATATTTTTAATTTTTCAAAATCATTATTTATGAAGTTTTCTCTTTCTAAATATTAATTTTCTCTCTCATAGAAAAAACACCATCTAAATTACGTCAAACCTAAAAGGTTGAAGAATTAAAGTTTCTTAAAATATCATTTAACTCTTGAAAATTTCATTCCGATATCATTACCGGCCAAATTTTGATAAAGTGAACCCAGATGCAAAATTTTACAAACTACAAGATTGCGTTTGTAAAAAATAATAATACAGATACCAACCTTCAAATCATCGAAACCACAAAGCATCGATATGTAATTAACCCTATCAAAAATTCACAACTCGTTGTTAAGTTAGATAATTGGAGAATCACAAAAACAAAACCATCAAGTATGACCAAATTCCCACTCCGCCCCATTTACATTTCTAATCAAACCAATTCATTCAAAGTTTTCATTAAATAAAAATAAAATGGATCTTGATTAGAAACGTTAATACATTACTAACAGAAAAGATATTCGTGCTAGATAGATTACTTCTGTAAATCGTGTTATTATATCAAAAATTAAAAACTCATTGTTAAGTTAAATAACAGGAAAATAAAGTTAAATGCAGCCATTCATTACTAATTTTTTTTTATGGTTGTCTCAAAATGGTGACTCAACTTTAATTTATCTTAATAAAACCATTCAAACTTGAAATTCTTTATTTCAATATAATCAGACATGACTTTCACGTTAGAACTAATTAACTTTTATCACTGACTAAAACAGTATGTGGCTGCCACCTAGCTTACACGTGTCGTTTCAGTTAACTAGTGAAAACCACGTGTCATCTAGGTAGTAGTTATGCATCATTTCGATCATCGATCAAACTTGACTACTGTTGCTGTGGCAGCCAGATCACTTTTCCGGTGGCTTTTTGTTCTTGAAGTCGCCAGACTAATTTTATTAAGGCAAATCAAAGTTGAATATTTTACTGAGAAGTTAAGTGACTATTTTGAGACAACTAAGAAAGTTTAACACAGTGCATTTAACCCGGAGGAAAATCACATAAACAAAACCATAAAGTATGACCAAATTCTCATTATCAATAATATCAATTTAATCCAACTTTAAACAAACATTATCTACATTTCTCAGAAAACACTTTAAATTAAACAACTGTTCAGCCGCAAAAACTCCCACAACCATAGAACTTGAGGTGTAATTTGTGTTGTCTGAATTGCTATGCTCAGGGGCGGAGCCAGGGGGTAGGGGAAGGTATCCCGGCCCTCCGATCCTCCGAAACACTCTTGACGAACAGTGGTTCAGTCCCAAATAGCCTCCAAAATACTTAAAATTAGTACTTATAATGTAGAATGTGATTATATGATATAAAACTAAGTTTACATAGTTGGTTGTAGTGATAATTAAAAGAATCTCTACATCCAATTGGTCCTATGACCGAGAAGACAATTTGATGAATAATTGTATTTTTTTTATTACAAAATTCATGACCGAGAAGACAATTTGATGAATAATTTCTCCAATTGACCTAACTTGTCAACGTTAGGGATAAAATTGCTCTTGGCTGCCAATTTTAAGGGTAAAATTGCACAATTTTATACGTTAGGGGTAAAATTGTTCTTAGGTGTAAACATTAGAGTATTTTTACACATTATCCTTACTTTATATTGAATCTCAGTTGTTTTGTACCTTAATGTTTTCAATTATGATCAAATTTACCCTTATATTATCAAAAATTTGAAAATTTTGATTTGACTACTATGAATCAAAACCTTAAGTTGTTATTAAAAAAATCATGCAATAGAACCCTTCCGAACCTTGAGCTCTGGCTCCGCAGCCATGGGAGTATACAGGGGCCCGGGCCCCTTCGGCCGCCGGAACTACCATGGTCACAAGTAGTTTTGGCCCCCCTTAGTGTATGTCACGTCCGTGACTAAATTTCTAGAATTTATATTTTGATATTAGTATATATGATCATTATTAGGTGTGTGATTTTTATTTGGTGCTATAGGATAAGTTTGGAGTTAATTCGATGGTTTTAAGTGTAAATTAAACATTTAAGATAATTTTTGAAAGATTATATAAAGATAGAGGATCAAACTGGATATTCGCCAGATTTGATATATATAAATGGATATCTGGCGAAGAGGCAAGAATTATCCATGTTTTTTGTTTTTTTTTTATATTCATTTTCTGATTTATCAATTTTCTCTGAACCGTTTCTTCACCGTTTCTTTGATTTACGGATATTCGACTGTTCGAATCACTCGAAATTAGAAACATAGCATCCTTATATATAGATCTAAGTCCTAGTCGAAGAGTTTTTGAGTTTCGATAATGTTTGGAGGGAAATGGCTTAGACAGAGTTTAGAGGCGAATTGAACGGGTTTGTGGTTTTCAATTATTACACTATCAACTATATTTTGAGTTTGATAAATATATATATATATATATATATATATAATCAAAGGATTTACAGAAATTGATATTTCAGGGTTTATACGGGTATTTTGTAAACTTGGGGTTTTCCACGATTTTGCTTTTTATTGTGATATTACGGTTCAAATGAAGCTAATGATTATGCTTCTATGTGAATTTCGGATTTTACTTGATTATGTTGATTTAAGGCTTGATTTGATTGATTTACAGATATACGTATATGTTTTTGGTTTCAATATATATCTATATTGAACAAAATGAAGTTGATGATTTCTTACGAATTGTTTTGGATTGAGAAATCTATTACGGTTATTATTTTGGGTTGAAGTCCAAATATGATTTTTATGATACAAAATGGCTAATTGTAGCCAAATGATTTTTGGTTATAAGATAGTTTGGAATTTGATTGTGAAAGGATATTTGGGCACGTTATGATTTTATGATTTTATGATTTTATGATTTTATATCCATCGAGAGCTATCCGGATCGGTGGTTCCATATTTGAAGACCATGTTCAGTGAGGGACATGGCCTGTGTACACAGTTTGAAAGACCTATTGGGTATGGCAAAGAAGTGTCGGGTAAGACCATATGGGATAGGCAATGTTAAGAGACGTCTCGATTATATATGTGGTTATGGATTGATACTTCAGGGGAGAAACTCGAGGATGGATACAATGTTTTAAGTTCATTTGGATTATGTTTTACGTTATGATTGATTTTGATATAAGGTTTTACGTTTGATTGATTACGCTTTGGTTTGATAAAACACTTATTTGATTATAATATTTTATAAGGTTTTGAACTCAAGAATCGATATAAGATTATATATTTTTGGTTTTTGGTTTACTACTTTGACTATATTATGAACTTTGGTTTTGAGTATATTTTATAAGGTTTTGATTAAATCCCTTTCTAATATATATGTAGCTATGTTAAATAAAGTTGGTTTTTATGGCTGATAGTTTCTTACTGAGATTTTTGTCTCACGTTTTAAAATGTTTTAATGTTTTTAGGTGAGAAAGTACATGATAGAGAGAGAAGGTTACGCCCGATTAGGCGAGGTTTGGAAGTTGGATGCTTATTGTCAGAATTATGGTTAGAACGTTGGTATTGCAATTGTAATATAATGATATGTGGATAAATTGGAGACTCCTAAGTATTGATTATTATCTTTCCATTTCACGCCTGATGCCGATTGAGGTCATTTAGGGTCGGGTGTGATAGTATATATAGTTTAAAGGTAGATGAGATGGTTAAAACACTTATTTCTTTTTAAAAGGTTCTAGGTTCAATTCCTCCTAACCTCAATTTATTTTAGAAAGTGTTTATTTATTTAAATTTTATTTTTCAATGATTATAAAACTATATTACCATTATTAATTTATTTATTTCTTTTCATAACACTTTTGAACTCATTTTTATTATGTCTTTTCCATTAAAAAAATTAAATATATCTCATTATGTGTTAAGCATGTCCAAAATTCAAAAATTCAATATTTTGGACCTATTAGGTAGTACATCAATCCAAATTTCTAAATTTTTTTAGGCCTGTTAAGCATTTCTAAATCCAAATTTCTAATTTTTTTTGGCTTGTTAGACCTCTATAAATCCAAATTTCTAATATTTCTTTGGCTTGTTAGGCCTTTTTAAATCTAAATTTTTAATTGTTTTTGGCCTCCTAGGTCTCCTTGAAATTAGATCTTGACCATTCAAATTATAACATGCATATATATAAAAAAATTAAGCAAGTTCGATTTAGTAAAAAAAAAAAAATTCCCGAACGTATATGTAAAATCGGCCCCCCAACCGACTAATCCTGTATTCACGGCTGTCTTCAACTGGCTATGCTTAACAACTACTACCATTTTGTACTTCTTTTCCAACATTAGATCAACCACGTGACTAATAGATGAGAATAATTTATTCTTTTTTCTATTCTGCAAAAGATTGATTGACTTATTAAAGCTGATATTCTCAGTTGAACAACATCCAATCCTCAAAAAAGAACAGAAGAAACCATATACTTTCATACAATATATATATATTATGCCCTGTCTGTAAAGAGCGTTTTGGGATAAAAAGAGCGGTTTTGACCAACTTTAGCGGTTTGACCACTGAAACCGCTGATTGGAGTATTTGGTGGAGAGAGGTTTGGGAGAAAGTTTTGGGATGAAAATGCTAATTTAGAAAAAGCTCCTTTTATGAGCTTTTTCAATTAGCATTTTGCAATATTAAAATTAATGGACTTCTTTAACCCTAATAGATAGACTCCTATTATCAATATTAAAAAAGAAATGCCCTTATTCGTCTTTTTGCACAAACCGCTATTATCAATCAGCTAATTTTTACCAAACAGGTCTACACAAACAGCTAGTCAAATCAGCTAGTCAAATCAGCTAATGTAATCAGCTAACAGCTAACAGCCAATTTAATCTGCTAACAGCTAATTCCCAAACAGGACCTATGGCTAAAAGGAATCTATAAAGCTTTAAAACAAGATTTACAGAAACTGTTTACGTCTTAAACGAGAAATAGCTTGAAGAAACGGAAGAATTTCGACAAAGAAAGAATCTTAGTAATACGATGTGCAGGAACACTTCTTTCTGTAACAAACTTCTCTGGCTATTCTGGTTTTGAATCAACCATTGTACCCCGAGGCGGCGGACTTCTCATCATCGTTGTTAGTGGTGCGTTCAACTACACAGGATCATTCAAGAAATCGTACAAGGGGATGTTTGGTTGATATTTTATGCTGATGTTTGCCTTTTCACTTATTTGTTTTGGTTATAGAGCTCATGTTTGACTTTTACACAGTTTTTATAAAAGCAGCCAATCCCTGCTGTTTGGAAAAAAAAACCCGTAAACAAACGGGTCCTTAGTTTCAATATATAGGGGCGTAGAAAGGGGGCTGGGCTGACTTTGTTTTTTTGCTCCTCATGAGAGCCGTCCCTTCCAAGTAAGGGTTTTGGGTTCTTGATTTTCTTCGACTAGGTTTTCCGGCAATCGACCTTGTCAATGGCAGGAGAGGACGATCATCACAGTACGGAAGAGGAGGGATTCGAATTCCAGACAATTACGAACTATGCTTGGTTGGTTCTCTTATCACCGATAGGGCATATAATTTCAATATTTTCAAGAATCGAATGGCTTCAATCTGGCGCCCTGGGAAAGGTATGACAATATCAGATCTTGGAGGGAAACTTATTCTTTTTAGATTCTATCACCCCCATGACTTCCACTAGGTGATCGAAGGGAGTCCGTGGACGTTTGATAATCACTTACTTGCACTCCAATCAATCGGACCTGGATTGGATCCAAGTAATGTACCGTTGCACAATGTTAATTTCTGGATACAAGTACACGGTCTAAAATCTAACTTTCATACGGAAGCTGTTGGACAGATGCTGGGGAACTTTATTGGCTCATTCATCTCAATGGACAGTAGAAGGAAGGGCTTGACGGAATCAAATTATTTACGAATTCGGGTCTGTGTAGACATCAGGAAACCACTGAAAAGGGGGAAGAAAGTGAGGAAAATTGGAGGGGATTGGATGTCGGGAGCCTTTAGATACGAGAAATTGCCTATCTTCTGTTTTATATGTGGCCTAATTGGACACATTGATCGACATTGCGTTAAATTCTTTGAACAACCCAGGGAGGAGGTGGTTAGGAATTGGGATGCAAATTTAAGGGCCCCGAATAGAAGAAATAATTCGATAGGAGGGGAGCGATGGCTTAGAGGAGAGGAGGAGGATGCTGATATCTGGGCTGCTAAACAGAATAATATGAATGCAGGGCCGTCGAACCTAATTCTTCTTATGCAGAACCTAGGAGTGGCTGGGGGAGGAGGAATTGACAAAGTACAACAGGAGGAGGAAGAGGGGTCGGAGGGTATAGAGGTTGAGCCGGAAATAAAGAAACAACGCAGAGAGAATGAGGAAGCAAGGAGTGCGGAAGAAGTTCAGGGATTGATACATGAAGGGGTGTGTGCAATGATCTGTGACTCTTCAACAAAGGATAAAAGGAAGGCTCACGAGGATTCTCAGTTAGGTTCAGCAGCATCAGGGAAAAAAAATGGAATTCCGGCAGGCCCAAGAAATGGGGTCTGCCCATCATCATGAAAATATTGAGCTGGAACTGCCGTGGACTGGGAAGCGCCAGGGCAGTTCCTGTTTTGTGTGAACTTGTACGAGTTCATGCTCCGGACATTGTCTTCCTTTTTGAAACATTGGTCAACAAGACTCGTGTGGATTTCCTAAAAAGTAAGTTACATTTCGATAGCTGTTTTAATGTAGATTGTATTGGTAATAGCGGAGGATTATGTGTGTTTTGGAGAGTTGCTCAGACTTGCTCATTACTGTCGTATTCAAATAATCACATTGACGTAGAGGTGTCAGATTAGAATCAGGGGAATTGGAGAATTACGGGCTTCTATGGGCTTCCGGAGAGATCGAGACGTAGGGAATCGTGGGAGTTAATTTGCTCAATTGCAAATGCTTCGACTCTTCCTTGGACGATTGTGGGGGATTTCAATGACCTTCTGTCACCCAATGATAAACAGGGTCTCCATGACCACCCAAACTGGTGCTTCAGAGGGTTCAGAGAGACTATTAATGACTGCGGTTTACTTGAGTTGCCGATGGTGGGGTATCAGTTTACATGGATCAGGCACAAAGGAAAGGAGAACGAGGTCCAAGAAAAGCTAGACAGGGCTTTTTCCAATTCTAATTGGCTTCAGTTGTTCCCTCACGCAGTTACAGTAAATACCATGGCCCCTTTATCAGACCATAGCCCGATTCTGATTAAAACTGACCAAGAACCTATTATCCGGTCCTCTAGAAGATTTGCATTTGAAAACAAGTGGTTAAGGGAAGAAGCACTAAAGGGTAAAGTGGAGGATGGCTGGAATGAGTCACGATCATTGCCTTTCCTGGATAGGCTATTAAAGATTGCAGACTCTCTAATGGTTTGGGGTAAGGAGCTGATCAAGAAGGAAAGAGACGAAATTAAGGCTTGTTCTGCGCGGCTGGAGCAGTTACGGTCAGCAAACACAGAGAGGGAAGTTAAGGAGTTTGAAAGGGTCAGGAAGAAACTTATCGATGGATTATTGAAAGCAGAGGACCACTGGAGGCAAAGGGCTAAAATTCAATGGTTAAAGGAGGGGGACTCAAACACAAAGCTTTTTCATGCGGTGGCTAATGGGCGGAGGAGAAGAAATAAAATCAGTAAGCTCCAATGTGATGACGGTTCATGGGCCACTAATACAGATGATCTCTATAACACGGCGAAGGACTACTTCTCCAAACTGTTTGCTGCTGACACAAATGTAGTAGACGGGGTTGTGGATTTAATTAAACCAAAAGTTACTGATGATGATAATGCTGCTCTATTAGCGCCGTTCACACTTGAGGAATTTCGAGTGGCCTTGTTTGATATGCACCCGGACAAAGCTCCCGGGCCTGATGGGTTTGGTCCTAGTTTCTTTCAACGGTTTTGGCCTCTGATGGGGAAGGAAATATTACGAGCAGGTCAGCTGTGGTTGGAAAACGGCAAATTCCCTGATGGTACCAATGATTCAATTATTGCGTTAATACCCAAATGTGAATAGCCTGTGACAATGAGAGACCTCAGACTGATCGCTCTCTGTAATGTCATCTACAAAATAATTTCGAAGGTATTGGCCAATCGGTTGAAGATCATACTGCCAAAACTAGTTTCGGAGAATCAATCAGCATTCATTAAAGGGAGGTCTATACATGATAATGTGCTTATTGCCTTCGAAGTAATTCATAGTATGAGGAAATATGCGAATCGTAAGAAAGGTGAAGTGGCGCTAAAGATAGACATCAGTAAGGCCTACGACAGAGTTAACTGGGTCTATTTGGAAGCTATCTTGAGGAAATCTGGATTCGCGGAGACTTGGGTCAAATACATAATGTTGTGTGTCACCTCTGTGAGATACTCAATTAAGGTAAATGAGTCTTTAATTGGTCCGTTCTCACCCCAGCGGGGTCTAAAGCAGGGGGACCCCCTCTCTCCGTATTTGTTCCTTCTGTGTGTAGAGGGTTTGTCCGCTCTAATCAGTGAGGCGGAGGCTAGGGGGCGTCTGTATGGGGCTAGAGTGAGCAGAAGAGCACCATCGGTATCACATCTACTATTCACAGATGATGCTTTTCTGTTTTTTTGGGCAAGTATTGAGGAATGTAGAGAAATGAAGAGGATTCTAAATGTCTATGAACAGGCTTCAGGCCAAGCAGTCAATTTCTCTAAGTCCGGAATCTTGTGTAGTAAGAACATTGATAACATGCTTGTGAACGGGATTTCCAACATTCTGGGGGTGTTTCATCCAATCAATATTGGTCGGTATTTGGGACTTCCGTCTTTGGTTGGGAGAAAGAAGAAAGCTATATTCGCCCAGTTGAAGGATAGGCTATGGCAAAAATTACAGTCTTGGAGAGCAAAACCACTTTCAAAAGCCGGTAGAGCGGTGTTAATCAAAGCCGTTGGGCAGGCTTTGCCTATTTACTTCATGAGCGTCTTTATGTTACCGATCTCAACGGCGGAGGAACTTCAGAGGATGCTCAACTCCTTTTGGTGGGGTAATAAGAGAGACGGGGCAAGAGGTATCAATTGGTTAGCGTGGGACAAATTATGTGTTCATAGGGATGGAGGGGGTTTTGGTTTTAGAGATTTCACGGCTTTTAATTTAGCAATGTTGGGAAAACAAGGGTGGCATTTACAGTCAGCTCCTGAATCGCTTGTCAGCAAGATTTTTAAAGCAAAATATTATCCGGAGGGAGATTTTTTGAGTGCAAAATTGGGTCATTCACCCAGTTATATATGGCGTAGCATTTGGGGTTCTTAGTTATTGTTAAATAAAGGTGGTAGATGGAAAATTGGCGATGGAACATCAATTAATGTCTGGAAAGATCCTTGGATTCGTGATTCACATGTACAAAAAATAACAACGCCGATGATCGAAGGGCTGGAGGATCTAAGAGTCTGTGATTTGTTCATTCCGAACACAGTTGAATGGGATGTTGAAATGCTCCAGGAAATCTTTTCAGAATCTGATATTGCTGCCATCCTCAGGCTGTCGGCAGGCAATGGGGGAGGTAAAGATCAACTCATCTGGAATGGAACTAAGAACGGGTGCTACTCGGTCAAAAGTGCATATCGCCTGGCGATTGAAGTTCTTACTGATAATGTTGTTCTGAGGGAGGAGGGGGACTGGGGAGTAGTTTGGGAGGCAGAAATTCCGTATAAAGTAAGATACTTCTGTTGGCGGTTAATTAGAAACTGTGTTCCCACTCAGTTCCGGCTTAGACAAAGGGGGGTGGAAATGGAGTCGAGCTGTGTTATGTGTAATACTGAGATGGAGGATATCTGGCACCTATTTGTGCTTTGCCCTAAGGTGAGTGAAGTTTGGCTTGAGGCGGGATTATTACCTCAGCTTTCAAGGATTGGGGATAATGCGCTCAATTTTGCGGATCTCTTCTTTAAGATGTGTAGAGGAGGTGATAAGAGCCAAATTGAGCTGTTTAGGACTATCCTTTGGAGCTGGTGGAGCTCCCGGAACGAGAAATTCTGGCGACAGAAATTCAAACTCCCTAGGATGATCGTGCAGGACAGTAAGAGGGTGATTGAGGATTGGAAATTAACAAGAAATCGTAGAAGTGAAGGGAGAGAGATCGGTACCTCGTCGGCGTGCGAAAAGAGATGGCACCGGCCTTCGTCTAGTTCAATTTCGTGCTGCTCAGACGCTAGCTTCTTCTCGGTGCTGGGGATTACGGGCTGTGGAGCGGTAATCCGGAACTCTGAAGGTGAATTTCTCCACGCCAGAATTGCAAGAGCTGAGAGGATTATGGAAACCAGAGAAGGGGAAGCATGGGGCCTTTTATGTGCTGTGAATTGGGCCAGTGAGATGGGGTTCAACAACGTTATTTTTGAGTCGGACTCGCTTGAATCTGTCAACGCCATCCGCTCTAGGAGCGAGGATCTTTCGGAATTTGGAGACATTATATCACATTGCCGGTCTGCCTTAAATCTGAACAGTGGTTTTTCTATCCGCTACATCAGAAGACAAGCTAATAGCTTTGCCCATGCTCTGGCTCGGGCGGCTAATCTTTATGCTAGTCATACATACTTTGATGTTTTTCCGTCTTTTATTTCTGATTCTGTATTGAATTTTTGCCAGTCCTTGGCTCATTAATGAAATTTATCTTCAAAAAAAAAGAAAGGGGGCTGGGCTACTCGGGTCGTCGAAACTACCATGACCCCAGGTAGTTTCGGCCCCTGTCTAAAAAAAAATTATCCGTGTGCTGAATTAGCCCCCCAAAATGACCTATTAGGTGTTAGATTTGTCCAAAATTCAAAATTTCAATATTTTGGACCTTTTAGGTACTTCCTAAATTCAAATTTCTAATTTTTTTTTGAGTATGTTACGCCTCTCTAAATCCAAATTTCTAACTTTTTTTTGTTCTGTTAAGCCTCTATAAATCTAAATTTCTAATTTTTTTTTACCTGTTAGGCCTCCCTAAATCCAAATTTCTATTTTTTTTGTATGTTAGATTTCCTTAAATCCAAATTATTAATTTTTTTTTTGGCCTATTAGGCCCTCTGAAATCAATTTTTTTACTTTTTTACTTATTCAGCCCTCCCTAAATCCAATTTTATTTTACATGTTAGGACTATTAAATGAAATCTAGCTTAATTTTGAGAAATTGTACATTAATACTTAAAAATTGGTTTTTAACTATTCAAATTATAACACGCATATATACCAAAACAAAATGGAGCAACTTCGATTCAAAAAAAAAAAAAAAAATTGGAAACACACGTGTAAAATCGGCCCCCCAACCGAATAATCCTGTATTCATCACTATATATATATATGTACATATATATCTCCCTTTAGGATTCGGAGATAGAAATTCTCTAATAAGTGGAGGAGCTGGAATAAGAAATGTAATTCCCATCCCATCTCATTTACATTTCTAATCAAACCAATCCAGTCCAAAGTTTCCATTAAATAAGAATCAAATTGATCTTATTAGAAACGTTAAAAGCAAATTTGTCAAATTTAACTCTTATAATTATAATAATATATTACAACATAAAAGATATTTGTGCTTGATAGATTGCATCGTGTAAATCGTGTTATTATATCAAAAAAATTAAAAACCCATTATCAAGTTAGATAACAGGAAAATCAATTTAAATGTACCATTCATTTCTGAACTTTCATGATTGTTTCAAAATGATCATTTAACTTGAAATTTTTTGCTTCAATAAAATCACTCCGATAAAATAAAAAACACACCAGAAATATAGCGTGACTTCCACATCCGCACTAGTCTATTTTCACCGTTGAACGAAACGACATGTAGCTATCACCTAGCTGACACACGTCGTTTCAGTTAGATAGGTGGCAGCTACATGTCATATAGATGGTAGTCATGTGTCGTTTCGATCATTGAGCAAAATTGATTACTGTTGATGTGGCAGCCACATCACTTTTCCAGTGAATTTTTGCTCTTGAAGTCGCCGGAGTCACTTTATTGAGACAAATCGAAGTTAAGTCACTGATTTGAGACAACCAGAAAGTTTAATACGATGCATTTAACCCCAAGGAAAATCACATAAACAAAACCATAAAAGTATGACCAAATTCTAATTCAGAATGATATCAATTTTAATCCAACTTTAAACAAACATTATCTACTTTATCAGAAAACACTTGAAATATCAAGATCCTTGCATTGTTTTCTGCAAGAACTCTTTTCTTGGCCAGAGAACTTAAATGCAGGTGCAGCAAGTTTAAACAACTGTTCAGCTGCAAAAACTCCAACAACTATAGAACTTGAGGTGTAACTTGCGTTGTCTGAATTGCTATGCTTAACAACTACTACCATTTTGTACTTCTTTTCCAACATTAGATCAACCACGTGACTAATGGAAGTTGCTGTCGTAACCCGAGGCGGCGGACTTCTCATCATCGTCGTAAGTGGTGCGTTCAACTGCACATAATCGTTCAAGAAATCGTATTAGGGGATGTTTGGTTGCTACTTTCCATGCTCATGTTTGTCTTTTTCACTTATTTGTTTGGTTAGGAAGCTCATGTTTGCCTTTTACACCTGAAAGTAGCTTTTTATAAAAGCAGAGAATTCCTACTTTTTGGAAAAGCAGCTTTTTCCAATACCAAACAGCAAACATGAGCTCGGTGGAATAGTAGTATATAACTTTAAAAAACATTATATACTACAAATTGATGTTTTACAAGAAAAAGGTAAAAAATTTAAAAACTTAAACTGGGATGGGGATTCCCCGTGGGATGGGAATGGTAACCAAATTTTCTCCATTTGTAATTCGTAGATGGGGATGGAGAATCCCCTACAGACCAGTGGTCGAGGATGGATGGTTTCGCCGATTTATAGATCGGTACAGTTAGTATTTGTTTTTGCAAACACAATCCTATAATTACAAAATTTTGCATTTTTTTACTTTACCAAATTTGACCGATAACGACCTCAAAATGGAAATTGTCAAGAATTAAAATTGTTTAATATCTTATTTCCTGTGGAAACCATATTTTTAATTTTTCAAAATCATCATTTCTAGAGTTTTCTCTCTCTAAACATTAACTTTCTCACATAAAAAAACACCACCTAAATGACCTCAAACCTAAAAAGTTTGAAGAATTAAAATTGCTTAAAATATCATTTAACTCTTGAAAATTTTCATTTCGATGTTATTATTGGCCAAACTTTAACAAAGTAAAAATATCCATCTGCAAATCGACGAAACCACCGAGCAATTAGAAATTCACAACCCGTTGTTAAGTTAGCTAATAGGAAAATCACAAAAACAAAACCATCAAATATGACCAAATTCTCGTTCTCAATAATATCAATTTTAATCCAACTTTAAACATACATTATCTACATTTCTCAGAAAATACTTCACCTATCAAGATCTTTTCATTGTGTTCTGGAAGAACTCTTTTCTTGGCCAGACAACTTAAATGAAGGTGAAGCAAGTTTAAACTGTTGAGCTGCAAAAACTCCAACAAACATACAACTTGAGGTGTAACTTGTGTTGTCTGAATTGCTATGCTTAACAACTACTACCATTTTGTACTTCTTTTCCAACATTAGATCAACCACATGACTAATGGATGTTGCCGTTGTAACCCGAGGCGGCGGACTTCTCATCATTGTTGTAAGTGGAGCGTTCAACTGCACAGGATTGTTCAAGAAATCGTGTTAGTTTCAATATGAATTAGGGATGTCAAAACAATCACAAGATTAATAATGATATAAATGTAACAAAAATGATAATCGTATCAAATGGATCATGTTAATCGAGTTTTCTGTGTAAATCGTGCTTATGTTATATGGAAACTGAAATGATATTTGTAAAAGATAACGTGCAAATAACAAAAATATATGGATATAACAATATATTTCTAAAATTATAAGAATGAATGTTTAATTTATATATATATATGTTGCGAAAAGAATTACATAAAAGTCACATAATAGAAGAAAAAAACAGATTTTCATTTTCATTTTGAAAGCTTTTAGAAGACTATCTAGTAAAATAATAGGGATTTACTGAACATGTGATTAAAAACACACATCTTGGAGACACAATAAGATGCCATTAGAATGGAGAAAAAGTATCCTAATCCCTTTGTATAAGAACAAAGGTGATGTCCAAGATTGTGCCAACTATCGAGGAATCAAATTAATGAGTCACACTATGAAACTTTGGGAGCGAGTAACAAAGGCTAAGGAGCACAGTGAAAATCTCGGAAAACCAGTTTGGCTTTATGCCGGGAAGATCAACTATGGAAGCCATCCATCTAATGAGACAATTAATGGAGCACTATCGAAACAAGAAGAAAGATTTGCATATGGTTTTCATTGACTTGGAGAAGGCATATGATAAGGTACCAAGGGAAGTACTTTGGTGGGCCTTAATAAGGAAAGGCATTTCGCGGAAATATATTGACATCATAAAGGACATGTATGAGGGAGCATGCACGAGTGTACGTACCAGTGTTGGGAAGACTGAAGAGTTCCCTATTACGATTGGAGTGCATGAAGGTTCTGCACTAAGCCCATTTCTTATTGCCATCGTTATGGATGAAATAACGAGTTCACTTCAAGATGATATACCATGGTGCATGTTGTTTGCAGATGATATTGTGTTGGTTGATGAGACGAAAGAAGGTGTGGAGAGGAAGTTGGAACTATGGAGACAAACTTTAGAATCTAGAGGCTTTAAGTTGAGCCGAAGTAAGACAGAATATTTGGAGTGTAAGTTTAGCAACGATAGGAGTAGGGAGGCAGGGACAATCACCCTAAATGGGAGAGTTGTTCAGGCCTCGGAGTGCTTCCGGTATTTAGGATCTATTATCCAAACGGATGGAGAAGTAGATGGGGATGTTGCTCATAGGATTAAATCTGGTTGGGCGAAGTGGAAAAGTGCTACGGGTTTCCTTTGTGACCCTGGCATGCCTAATAGATTGAAGGGAAAATTCTACCGCACGGCAATCAGACTAGCATTGTTATATGGTACGGAGTGTTGGGCAGTGAAACAGTGTCACATTCATAAGATGTCGGTGGCGGAGATGCGTATGTTGAGATGGATGTATGGTCGTACGAGAAAGGATATGGTAAGTAATGAAATAATTAGGACAAAAGTAGGGGTTACATCTATTGAGAATAAAATGAGGGAAAACCGACTAAGGTGGTTTGGCCATGTAAGACGAAGAGCGTTTGATGCGCCGGTTAGGAGGATTGAAGAGTGGCAAAGAGATGTAGTGGTGAGGGATAGGGGTAGACCTAAGCAAACTTGGAGGAGGGTGGTCGAGAATGATATGAGTTTATTAGGGATTGAGGAGAATATGGTAGTGGATAGGACAGAGTGGAGGGAGAGAATTTGTGTCGTTGACACGACTTGATTGCACAGTTTCATATGATGGTTCATGTTAGCCGATCCCGAATCATTTCGGGACTAAGGCTTTGTTGTTGTTGTTGTTGTTGTACTGAAACGTAACCCGAAATGTTTTGTACGAGTTTCCAAGAGTTCCAATTTCGAAAATGGTTCGAAAACGGATATGGAAACATGGAACTCTTTAAAATGAAAGTTTTCATGCAATATATAGAGGGTAAATTACACCTATGGCCTTACTTTCTTTATGTTCCTTACCTTCAAAGACGGACGTAAAAGTCACTCAACTTTATACTTTACCAACATAAAAATCCGTTATAAAAGTAAACGGTCTCAAAATGACGACCTCAAAATAGAAAACCCTAAGAATTAAAATTGTTTAGAACTACATTTCTCACGAATCACCGCGTTCGATTTTCCAAATCATAATTTTTGGAGCTTTATCTCTCTAAACATCCATTTTTTCTCTCATAACCAAACAACACGTCAACGACTTCAAAACCAAAAAGTTCAAGAATTAAAGTTTCTTAGAACATCATTTGCACCAAAATGAAATGAATGGTTACCTACTATTGAAGTGATCAAAAGTTAAGAGATTGTTATGTTAGTAAATGACAAAGTTCGTGACTTTATATCCGGTTTTGAAGTAAGGGGCCATAAAGAAAGTAAGACCTAAGTTGTCGTAGGTGTAATTTTACCCCATATGTAAATGATTAGTTCAGACATATTGGAATCCAGTTATTGTCACAAACTTTGTCATCCAGTTTATAGGGGCTTTATGAGACTTGTTTAGTAGTAGTAATGTCATAAGTACCTCAGTGCAGTCTTCACGGTGCAACAGCCCGATGCAGCTGCCCCAGTCGTCGATAATTGGCACCACTTCGTCCCTGAAGAAGCGCATGATCACTTTCTTCAATTTCACAGTACCATGAAGTGGCTGAGCTTCTTTTAATGGCGTCATTATGCTCTCAATTGGATCAACCGGCGATACCTAAACACACAAGTTAGGCCGAAGTTAAAAGAATGGTGATTGAGAACACTCAAAGGCACCCATCAACAGGATGCCAATGATTTGTATATTCTACATGATTATTGTTATGAAACCAATTGAACTAGAAGCTTTAGTTGATATTAACATCTGGCACACCCGCACGCGAATGCCAATTAGGCTTCAAGCGTGAATAACACAAGTCCATCTTGCCATGTTGAAATTAAATCAATAAATGGGGTTATCAAGATTCGAACCCTTGATTACTTGTCATACCATGTCATGAAACCGATTGAACTACAAGCTTAAGCTGTTAGTTCAAATGATTCCATGATATGACATGGTTTGACCAAGTGATCAAGGGTTTGATTCTTGGTAATCCCATTTGTTGATTTAATTTCAACACGTGGTAAGATGATCATGTGTTGTTCATGCTTCAAGCCCAGTTGACTTTCACGTGCGGTAGTGTTAGATATTAATATGAATTAGACCTTTAACTATCAGCTTAAACTTTTAGTTCAGTTGGTTCCATGACAATTATATATGATAAAATGACATAAAAATGATAAGTTAAAAGAATAGTGATAGAGAACACTCAAAGGCACCAATTAAGAGGGTGCCAAAACGGGTTATCGTGTTATGTGATCTTTTTATTCTACATGATTATATATGATATAAATGACACAAAAATGATAATCGTATTAAAGGATTGTTTCTATAAATTGTGTTGTCGGGTCAGATATTCACAGCCCAGCCCACGATTCATGTTTCCACCAAGCAACAATACAATTGAATCAATCAGCTCATCAAGAGAGCCAATTCCACATCCATAATTTTGAGACTTCTCAAGCAGAAAGTACCACCGACAACGGAACAGCAAAGATAAAGGAATTCAGTTACATTCTAGGTCCATTTTTACAAGTTAGCAATGGTGTTATGTACTATAACTAAAAGAATGTGAGCAAGACAAATTTTGGTACCTGAGGAAGCAGGTAAGGACTGAATGTGGATTTTGTAAATCCTAATAAGGCCTCTATGCGCAAAGCAACCTGCATGAGAAATAAAACACAAAGATAGAGAATGATGAATATATGTTTAATAGGCTAGAATCTATATATATTGCTTCCAGAATTCACAATAAAAAGGCCAAGTCATTGATTGACCGTTTGGTTCTCCCTTTTGTTGTTTTACTCTAAATATTAGATCCAAAGTGTTCAGTTAGAATTGAGAAACAACTACTTATAGCTATTTTGAAAGGAAAATTAACTAATACCTAGCAGCAACAAGCAACAATAACAGTTGAACCAAACAGATCCTAAACCTCTGAAAACAAGAACAAAATAGAAATGCATAATCCATATAATTATTGATACCAAATGGGGGTACTTTTGCAGTGTGAAGTTAATGCATAGTTGTTAGAGGCGCAAGGTGCACGCCTGAGGAACACAACGCACAGAAAATATATATATATATATATACTCTATAAGTTGAAGCATAAACCAAAAACACACTTCTGACCATACAAGACAAAACCACGTAAAAACATAATACTAAATATCAAAAACACCAAGTTAAGTTCACACTTCATAGAGACATTAACATATATTTAATGTGTTAACCTAAGTAACTAACTAATTAATGCTACTAAACTAATAACCATTCACACTGTGTTGTTTCTTATGTTTCTGTGCCGCAGTTTCTGTTTGAGTGGAGACTATTGTTTACATGACTTCTTAATCCCTTTCTAACCTTTCTATATTTATGTCTCTTGATATTCTTATTTAGATCAGGGTTAAGAATAAGTTTATTTAAAGGCCTAATACATCCCCAGCCCCCCAAGTTGTCCAAAAACTACAACCGGCCCCTGAAGTTCAAAATGTTACAACTAACCCTCTCTAACTTGCTTATTTGGAACAAATAACCTCTCAAATAAGCCCTAACCCAAAAAAAAACATTCAACATAATATTAAATTAGAAATAAAAGATGTCCAAAATATCAGTTGCTACATCTAACTAATCTATTGATCCATTAATAAAAGGGCAAAAAAACTCTCAAAATCACAAATATTAACCTATTTGAGGGCTTATTTGGTCCAAATAAGCAAGTTGAGGGGGTTAGTTGTAACATTTTGAACTTCAGAGATCAGTTGCAGTTTTTGGACAACTTAATGGGACAGGGGATAGATTAGGCCTTATTTAAATTAGATTAGTGGTTGAGATTAATCAACCATTTGTTTTACACAAAACGGTAAAAAAAAAAAAGAACTTAGTGAAAACAGTACATGTTACTGAGGCGTGCCTCAGATGCCCCTTTAACAACTATGAGTCAATGGATATGCATGTGCATGAACAGTCCAGCAAATCTTAAAGTAAAAAATAAAATATACTGCACATATTTTGTTTATTTTCCTTCCGTATGAAGTAATGAAACATTGAATGACAATACGTACCATTCCTCCTCTACTTGTCCAAGAAATGCCTTTCCATTTTAGGATAATACGAGTTAGATTTTCTATAGCCGCATGAACCTAACAAAAAGAATACATATAAGAAAAACATTTCACCACTCAAGGTTAGTACCTTGACATTATCCAATCAAAGAACAGAAGTAGAATTTTTGAAATTGGAAGCAAGAATGAAAAATTTTCTCAAGTAGAGGGAAAAAAGAAAAGGAAAATATGAAGGGATAAGGTGCAAAAATGACTCAACCTTGACAATTAAGAACAATTTTACTCTTACTTAATTTCAGTATCAATCAGTTCATAATTTATCATTACTTATTAGAATTATAATTATTTTTTTCATTATTATTATTATCACTATTATTAGAACCATTATTAATTTTATCAAATTTTTATTTTAATTATTGCTATTTTTAAAGGATTATATTATTATTTCAGTTTCAGTAGAATTCAGTTCAGTTCAGTTTTTTTCAGTAATAAAGAATAGTGCCTTAACGTCTAAAAAGGTGCAATTTTACCCCTAATGTTGGCAGCAAAGTGCAAATATACCCCCTAACGTTGACAAGTTGGGTCAATTTGAGAAATAATTCATCAAACTGTCTTTTGAGTCATTAGTCTTGTCATCTATACTTCACATATGCGTCCTTTTTATCACTCATTAGTAACAAATCACAAACATATAAATAGACATGAAAAAAAGTTAAAATACAATAGCTGTATTTTATAATGATGTCTAAAATTGACCCAACTTGTCAACATTAAGGTAAAACTGCACCATTTTAGATGTTAGGGGTAAAATTGTTCCTGATTGCCAACATTAGCAGTATTTTTGCACCTTATCCCAAATATGAACAAAACAAATATTTTTCTACCTGACCACCATTTAAAGCAGCCTCCATGAGAAGATGGTCAGCTTCCTCCTGGACTGCAGAAGAGATAGAGCCGGCTGTATCTGTCCATAAGCGTCTCTGCAGATTTTTTACCATTTTGTAATCTCCTTGAATAGCAAAAGCACGCATCATGGATAGATAGAGATGAGGCTTTGGTCGAAGGTCGGCATTCATGCCTGCCTGCTTTACTATTTCTCCAAAAACACAAAGTGCACCTAATTTGTAAAAGATTATTGAAAGAATAAATGTGTGATCTCTTAATGTCACAAGCTAAATGAACAAAGGAAGCCAGAATATATCTGCATCAAAGCAGAATATTTAAATGCGTTATAAACTATGAAAACGAAGAGAAATCCATGGGATACCGCATAGATTAAGAGCCAATATGAATATATTAAACTCAAGATCATTACAGATATATATACAAGATTCTCCCTAAATTACTCCTATAATTAAGCAAACATGGTGACTACTAGCAGCCATTTAGCTCTCATAGCAGCCTTACCTATACCATGCTTAAATTTATTACATTGACTTATTGGGTAAGTCTCCCCTCAAGCTGAAGCACGGATTTTAATCATGCTCAGGTTGCTATACATAAAAAATAACATAATCTTAAAGACAATACACTCAAGATACTTTAAAATATAAAATATCATCCGGGAGACACAACCTAGGAGAGACGACAACGGAACATCGAGCTTTGTCAGAAACATAGAAGCAAAACTCAACTGAAGCAACACACAAGAGGCTGCCAGCAACTTCAATGCACAAAAGGAGATTCACCAGAAAACTAACCGGACAGACAGGTCGGAAATAGAGAGGCGATGGCGGTGGAAGAAGAACTGAGACTTGGATCCCTAAGTCCAAACAGTCTGCTCACGGGGCAGATATTCATACTCAAAGAAACAACCCAAAAATACAAACCCAGTAACCCATAAATTCTGCTCACAAAGCAGAAAACAAAGTTTGAATCTTATTTTATATATATATATATATATATATATATATATATATACAAGGTTCTCCCTAAATTACTCCTATAAGCAAACATAGAGACCCTACTAGCAGCCATTACGTGTATTCCTGTGTGTATTATGATAGGGAATATGATAATAGGCATAAAGGGAAATATAGAGGGTAATATGGGAAATAGGGAACATGTGATTTGGAGGGTTGTGGAAGTTAGTTACAGGAGAGAGAGATCTTTTGGGAGTTTATATAGAGGGCTAGGGTTAGAAGGAAGGGGGAATTGAATATTTGAGTAATTTCTGTTTGGCTGCCATGAGCAGAGGCTCTGCCATTTGGTAGAGAGGGGGATTGAGTTCATCTCAATTCATTTATCTTGTATTTCCATTGATTTCTGTTTGTTATCCATATTTCTATATTCCATCTATCTAATATAATTCCTGAGGTTTGCGTATTTCTTTCAGTGATACCAGTCTGTGAGAGTGGGAGTTGATTGGATTCCTATTATATTACATGGGTTGATTGGTTTCCTATTATATTACATGGTATCAGAGCCTTGTTTTGGCTTCTGTTAGCCTTGTATATATGTGTATTGCTCTTAAGTAAAATATATCCATGTAGTCTCTTACTCTACATGGTATCCCATGTATTCCAGTGTATTACATAGTTTTTTACAAAATGCAACGTCTCTATTTAGACAACTTATTTATGAGTGCATCTCCACATTGACTCATAATTTTTTCTGCAAAAGTAACATTCGACTTATGAAAGCATTAAGTAGCGACTCAGCAACCATACACCAATATTACGATCAACAGGGTTACCTGAATTTATTTATTTTTTTAAGTTTCTAAAGATTTTGAAGTCTTCAACAGATTGTAATTTCACTTCAATGCAACCCAAAACCTAAAATGTTTAATATTGCAGAATCCAGAAATAAAAATTAGCATGTAGCATACCTTTGATTGAACTGCAGTTCAGCAATGCATCAACGATTACAGTGAAACCAGTTCGATCAATATATAAGTTTTGTCGTAATTTCATTTCCAACACAATCTCCTGAACTCTACGAGAATCTCTGATGTTCCCAAATCCCTACATGAAAGAATTCAAAAAAGAAAAGCATGCAAAGGTCTTACTCAAATTTTGGTTTTATAACAGAAAGTCTATATGTGTTTTTTTTTTCATTGCACATATAGGATGCTAATACATCAGTGTGATGAGATCATTGTTATCGGAATCTTATGATTCGCAATTCCATCGTACGATTTGATTCAGCTCTATTTCGAGCCGGATCTATAAGGTGAATCTAAATTTATAACAGAATCTTATCATTCGCGATTCGAATCATAAATCATATGATTCAATTTGATTCAGCTCTATTCCGAGCCGGATCTATAGGTTGAATCTAAGTTATTAGAGAATTGGATGTGAATCATTGGAATCGGTGGTGAATCAGCCGAATAGATCGAGTCGGCTGATTCCATCAATTCAGGAAATATACTAAAAAAATCGTGATAATAACTACTGCCGCAAATTCCAAATTGTAGTTTGGGAAAACTAGAAGTGTCTAATGAAGGAAGCAAATAAATTAATCGAAAAGAACCAATCAGAAACTTAAAAAATAAGAAATAAAATTAATGATAATTAATCCTTAACAAATCAAAACACATTAACATATATGACTTTCCAATTTCAAATCAATGTGAAAGTCCAATCTCATCCCATCCCATTCAGAAACCATCTTTGGCACTTTGTTTTAATTATCTTCGTTACCGTTCATCAAAAACTTCAACAACACTAACTACTAACTCACTCTCCTCTAGTCCGATTGTTATTTATCAAGTTATCAACTCAAACTGGTTCCATTCTATCATTATCAAGTTGACAACAAGGCAAGAAAACCGAGTCAGAAATTCAAACTCTCCATGTCCACTAAGTTATTAAACTGAGTCCAATTTGTGAATTAGTTTTATTAGGATTGCATTTGCATTAGATTTGAATTTTAAGTACTTGGTTGATAGGATTTCTTTTTTGACATTAAAATTGCATTTCTAGACTAATATTTGATAATATTTTAAGTTGAACATGGTAAATATTTTATTTTTTTAATATTA
This sequence comes from Euphorbia lathyris, assembly GCF_963576675.1. NCBI lineage: Eukaryota > Viridiplantae > Streptophyta > Magnoliopsida > Malpighiales > Euphorbiaceae > Euphorbia > Euphorbia lathyris. The sequence continues at coordinate 4,648,969 of NC_088917.1, read as the reverse complement.
TGAATTTGAACTGAATCTTACGGTTGGATTCGATTCACGGGTCTTGATTCACGATTCACAAAATGAGGATTTCGATTCACGAGTCGCATCTCGATTTGACAACTATGTACGAGATGTCTATACAATTTAAGTTAAATGTTTTCTCACTCTCTTGGAACACTGCTTTCTCTTCTATACTTCAAACTCCCAACCAGTCTACCCATTAAACAGTACAAAAATGTATAGATTTTTAAACTAACCTTAAGCAATGTAGTGTAGGTGACAATATCTGGATAAAGATTGTCTTCCTTTGTCGTTCGTGCTTTATCCTATAAAAGATCGGAGATTTCAAAATTAAGCCAGTTTCTTATATAGCATCCTAATAGGTCATATATAGAGGCTCTAAACTAGCCTTTCGAAATGCATGCATGAGACCTTCATTTCCTCGAAGAAATGCATAGCAACATCCAACATTTCACTCTTAACACAAGCGTGAATTAGAGTATTATATGTGAGCCTATCCGGTGTCAACCCTAAATGTAACATCTCATCCTGCACAGCCAAAGCAGCTTGAGGACACCCGGCATTTATATATCCCTGAAAATCAATAGAGGAAAAAGACACTTAAATCTCGCAAAGACAGAGTTCAACCTGAATAGTTTTTAAAATCAATAAAGAAACAAGAGTATACCACATCTTATGAATTCTCTTAAACAAGTTTGGACCAGTATAATACCTTCATTAGTAAGTTGTATATCAAAACTGGAGCACTGCCTCCTTCACGAAGCAAGTAACCGTAACGAGCAAGAAGACCATTGGCACGACGTAAATCTCCTGCACTACAACAGCAAAAGGAAGAGAATAAAAATTAAGATCCAAGATTTCAATGGTATCACATTTAAATATTTTAATCATTATTGTCAAATCGAGATTCCACTCGTGAATCGAAATCCTCATTTTGTGAACAGTGACTCGTGAATTGAACCGAATCGAAAGATTTGGTTTAAATCCATAATATTACAAAAAATAAAATATTTATCATGTTGAACTTAAAATATTATCAAATATTAGTCTAGAAATGCATTTTAATGTCAAAAAAGAAATCATATCAACCAAGTACGTAGAATTCAAATCTAATGCAAATGAAATCCTAATAAAACTAATTCACAAATCGGACTCTGTTTACTAACTTAGTGGAGATGGAGAATTTGAGTTTCTGACTCGGTTTTTTTGCCTTGTTATCAACTTGATAATGATGGAATGGAACTAGTTTGAGTTGTTAACTAGGAGTGAGTTTAGTAGTTAGCGTTGTTGAAGTTGTTGATGAACGGTGATAAGCATCCGGCTCGAAATAGAGCTGAATTGAATAGTAGGATTCGAATCACGAATCCTAAACTTTGTTATAATTTAGATTCGCTCTATAGATTCAGCTTGAAATAGAGATGAATAGAAACATACGATTCACAGTAAGATTCTAATAACAGTGTCATTAATGATTATCCTGGTCTAAGACAAAGCTGATATAATTCAATCTTTTCATAGAGAATAATAAAATGCATATAAAAATTCTATATTTAGTTTGCAAACCTGTTTCAATTATAGCATTCAACAAACCAATGATAAGTGGGGCGGACAATTTTGTATTCCCCACAGCAGAACCTTGTTCCAGGGACTCAAGCATCTGAAAAGCTTCATCGATTTTCCGAGCCTTACCCAAACCCTTTCACACGAAAAAATTAATTTCTAAGAACATAAAATCTCAACCAACACACAGAATTAATCGTTTGATTAAAGATAATAAACTACCTTGAGCAGCGTACCATACGTAATCCCATCAACACCACAACTTTCCGGCTTAGACATTTCATCAAACACCTGAAATGCAGAATCAATATCGCCGCAATGAACACAAGCCTCCACCACCGCATTCATTACAATGGTGTTCAGCTTCCCATACCGTTTCTTAGCAACCTCAATTTCCTCAAAAATCTAGGAGAAGAAGCGAACGCACAATCAGAGATTCAGAAATATATCAAGTAAAGCTAAGGAGATGCGAAATTGAGGTACCTGTTGGAGTTGTCGTCGACGGGTGAGGTGGACAATGCGGGAGGTGAGTTGTTTGAGATGGGAATGTTTGCGAGGGGGGGATTTAAGCAGACGCCGCCGCACCGGAGCTGAAGAAGAGAAGAAAATAGTGAAAGAGGGAAAAGGTTTGGAAGTGAAAGCGGAGAGAGATTGAATTTGATGCATTGATTGGAGTGGAAGAGTTATCCATCGGCCATGGAATTGGAAAAGGAAGTGATCAGAGAGGGAGAGAAGAAGGGGAAGATAACGTTGGAGAGGAAGAATCTGAGTTAAAAGACAAAAGAGAGAAGATTCGAAGGAGATGATTGGCGGGCATAGAAGTGTTGCTTGGTTTGCTGGTCACAGAAAGGTTCGGTTACCGAACCGATTGAATTCGTTTTTCAGTTTGGTTTTTTGACATTTCGATTCGGCGTCGGTTCTATTTTTTATGTATTTCGGTATTCTGTTCGGTTTGATAAAAAAATATAAAAAAAACGAACCGCACCGAATTATATATATTTTATATTATTTTGTATATATAAACATATTTGAATTTACAAGTTTAATTTTTTTGTTTATTTTTGTTGAGATAATAAGCTAATATAAATATATTTTGAAAATATTTTAAATTTTTTATTATTGAGATAAATTTAATGATGAAATATAGTGATTTTTAAATTAGGTTTGTTCGGTTTAAAACCGAACCGTACCGAATATTTCAGTTCGGTTATATTTCGGTTTTATATGTTATTCGGTTCGGTGTCGGTGTGAATTATTTTGGTAATTTCGGTATTCGGTTAGGTTTTGAACTGATGCATACCCTAGTCACTAGACCTATTTATACATTGTGGCGGACCGGGCCTAATCGGATTTTACCCTTGCAATTCGATTCAGTCTATATTATATCTAGGGGAAAGTACGAAAAAAATGCTTGTGGTTTGCCCATTTTGCAAACAGAGGCATGTGGTTTAAAAGTTTACAAATAAAGGTCCGTGATATATTTTATTTACAAAACAAAGTATTACAATTACACAGTTAAGTTCTGATTACAATCAAAGACATTTTTATCTTAAAAAAATTATTCTTACATATCAGCATAACACAACCCCCGAAAAAAACAACTTTCTAAATCGAAAAAATCAATAATATGTTGAAATTTTACGTTTTTTACTAAACTGACAGTTTATTAACTAAATTGATGTTTAAGTTCATTTTACAGTTGCAATTTGATATTGGTATCTGTATTTTGTCAATATATATAAATGTAACTGAAAAAAATAAAAAAAATGCTCTTATTATCATCGATTACTTAAAAATTTAATTTTAAATACTTTGTTTTGTAAAAGAAAACATACCACATACCTTAATTTGCAAACTTTTAAGCCACGGACCTCTATTCGTAAACAAGGCAAACCACGAGTATTTTTTTCGTACTTTGCCCTTATATCTATATCGAGCTCGGACCGACTAAAATAAGAGAAGTGATTCTCAAACCTAGTCCAGCTAGTTCGTTGAAGTCCCAAAAAAATTCATGTAATTTCACTTTTTTTTTTTTTTGTCAATTTGGTACCTAAAAAAATTATCCAGACATGACTGTGATTTTCGTTTACGACCAAGGGATAACTGAGGTTTTTTGCTTTATTAAAAACAATGATCTCAAAATTAAAATGAGTTTTGACGATGTAAAAATTGAAAAATTCAAAGATTTATTATATTATAAATAACTTTAATTCTTCTGACTTTTAATTTTGAAGTTATTTAGGTTAGACATGTTTAAAAGTTTGCATGCTTGCACAGTCTGTCCAAGCCCACTCTTTATGGGTTGAGCTTAGACATGTATATTTTAGGGTGTTGTTAAACCCAGCCCCAAATTCCCACCCCTAGCCCCGTGAAAGGACGAAAATACCCTTTCATGGGTTTTGGGGAGGAAAAAGCTATTTTTTTTGCTCTCCCGACACGCGGGCGTGTGCCTATCACGCCTCACCTTGTGGTCGGACGTGATAGCCCCACGCCTCACCGTGTGGTCGGGCGCGATCGCTACACGCCCGACCACACGGTGAGACGTGGGGCTATCACGTCCGACCACAAGGTGAGGCGTGATAGGCACACGCCCGCGTGTCGGGAGAGCAAAAAAAATAGCTAGTCCGCTATTGAATTAAATCCGTAAATACCTGTTACGTAAAAAAAATTAGTCCGCTGTTGAATTAAACCCGTAAAAAAATTAGTCCGCTATTGAATTTAACCCGTAAATACCTGAATTAACAAAATAAAAATTTAACTAAAATTAACAAAATAAAGATTTAGTTAAACTAAATTAAACAAAATAAAATTTACAACAACTAAAATTTACAACATAAAAATTTAGTTAAACTAAATTAAACAAACTAAAAATTACAAAAAATTAATTAAATTAATTAAAACCCCTCGGGCGTATGAACATCACGCCCGAACCATAGGTCGGGCGTGATAGCCTCACGCCCGAACCACAGGTCGGGCGTGATATTCATAAACGGAACCGTAGGTCGGACGTGATGTTCATACGCCCGACTACGATTCCGGCGTTTTTAAAAAATCACCCACATATTCAATTTTTAAGCTTAAATCAAAAAACAAAAACGATAAATCTTATTATTTTCACTTTCCCTTTACGGTTGTTGTTACACTCCATGTTTTGGTTCACAAATTAGTCCGAATTTGATCAAAGAGTGTGTAGGGTATTTGAGAGGTTTTGTGTTTTTTCAAATTTTGGGTAAAGGGTAGTTTGGTCTTTTCATGGGGCTAGGGGTGGGAATTCATGTCTGGGTTTAGTAATCCACATATTTTATGGGGCTTTTTACATAAATATCATAATGGGTCAAATACATGAATATCATAATTAAATATAAAATTACAACTAAATCATATCATCAAACTTAATTCTTAATATGTCATTATTTTCTATATATTATGATTTTACATCATAGTTTAAAAATTCTAGAGTCTAATTCATAAATCATAAATCCTAGAAAATATATTCTAAAGTTTTAATTTATAAATTCCAATCTTTAAAATATATTAAAAGTATTGATTTTATTAGTTTGACATAATTTAAAATTATGACTTGACATAATTGTAAATAATTGTTAAAATATGAATTTCTGTGTAATTTTTCCTATCATAATTGACTACAAAATTACAACTAAATCATATCATCAAACCTAATTCTCAATGTATCATTTTTTTTTCTATATATATCAAATAACATATATTTTTACACCTAATTTAAGAAGTTTAAACCTCAATTTATAAATTCCAAACTATTGACAATATATTCTAGACCCTTAATTTATAAACTTTAATCTTTAAAAATAATGATTTCATTAATTTGACATAAATCAAAATTATGACTTGATATAATTGTAAATAGTTTTTCAAAAGTAAATTTTTATGTAAATTTTTCTACTTTATATTTGGTCTGGTCTGACCCAGACCCGTTCAAGCCCGCATTTAAAATGGGTTAGGCTGGAATTTGCCTAAAAATCTCAAACCCGACCCGCCCTTATATTATATATTATGTTTTTATCATTATTATTTTGTTGAGAAAGTAATTAATATTTGATATATTAAAATTTGTCAAAGAGTATAACTCAATAAAATATAATGTGATTCGGAATATCTCAAGGCCCAAACAGGCTCCAAAGGCCCAAGAAGAAAGGCCCAAGAAGCCATCCCAGCTCCCTATAAATACCCCCAACAGGGAGAAGGAAAAGGGCATTCTCTCACACTCACAACTAAATCGGGTAACCCCTAAGCTCTTCGAATATTTCCTTTAGTAGTCTTCTCGAACGTCTAAATGTCTTGATCGTCGGAGTGTTCACAGGGACCGCTCCCCGCATAGAGACGAGAACCAGGAACCGCGAGGATCCTCGAAGGCAGCTTGAATCACTGTAGGACATTCCCTAATTATTTGGTGCGGTGATCGTGGACTACAAGTGATTTTCGAAGTGTTCAGCAAGATGCAGATGCCAACTGAGCTCACACCGGCCGGAGTGCCAAACGCCGCAGCTACTAGTTCCATGACCAGCGAAGCGCGTCCTGTTGGGGTTTTATGTCCTATAGTCAATTGTTGCAGGATACAAACTTATTGTAAATGAATTGTTCTTTATATCATTTGTTTTAATGAGATATATGTTTTATAACTATATAAAGGCAATCCCTTTTAAGCACTAAATAAAGTCTAATAAAAGGAAATCCGTAAGTTTGTTTAAAGTGATTATAAAGTGTTCATACAAGCATGAAGTGAGACAAAACTTTATAATAAACTAATAAACTTAAAACCACCCCAAGTCAAGTGATATATTTAGGATTGATATATCACAGTTGAGACTTGTATGTAACAATGTCTTCTGTCCGACAGAAAGCTGATCTCACAAGCTCCACATATATAGATATCTGGACAGTTACATAGATCCGGTGAAACGTTGTTCATTAGAATTGGGGATCCGACTTGAGATAGCAGGATGGGTAGATTCATCCTTGTCAACTGTTCATCTCATTGGTATTAATAGGTATAACTAATCCTCAGACTCAAAGGAATGTTAATTGGTCATCCTGAATTACTGAATGTGATACTTTGATCCTGTGGTCCCACGATCCTTAACAGAGATGACTCTGGGGTGTGAACTGCAAAGGTTGGGTGTCACAGAAAGTAATTTCAGGGTAGTTATACATTGGATTGAGCATTTATCACTCCCGATTAATGGGAGATACATCCAAGGATCGTTTGTGGAAGACTCGACTCTAAACCCTTGCAAGGTGATAGCTTAAGAGTAGAAATTCGGATTTCACTTAACCTATCTTTTTGAGTTGACTCGGCCAATAACAAGTAAAACGAACGTCTCGCTATATGTGACTTGACATTACCCATAGTCATAAGATTCAGTTCAAGGATGTAGTTGATAAAGGATCGTATTATACCGTAACTAATACGAAAGGGTTAATGACAGAATCAACCTGTCTTCTTAACGGACTCTGGGGGAATGATTACGGACTTGCCAATAACATACTATGTACATCATTCCGTTATGCAAGGGATTAAATATAATTCTTGAAGAAATTAATTTAATAGGTTGCATACGGCCAGAAGTAGTAAGGACCTAATGGATCACACATAAGACTTGGAACCAAAAGAGAGATGGATATGATTAATAGATGGAAGCCCAATTAAGCCCAGTAAGGCCCAAATACAAGGAGAGGGCCGAAATTTATATGTATTAGTAAGGAATTAATTTTATTCCATTAATCCTAATTAGATTAGGATTATGAATTAAATTAATTAAGAGATAATTTAATTAGGAGTTTTAATTAGATTAATATTCTCCTATTATTATTCAATTAGGTTATTTATTATTATCCTAAATATATTAGATATATAGTGAGATAATAATTAGGAATCCTTTTCCGAATTGGATTCTTATTAAGTAACCTATTCCTATCTAACTAGGGTTTAGATACAAGCTAATATATATACCCCTCCCTATAGTGAATTTTGACTAAGCCTATATCCCTCCCCACTTGTGATTTTCGAAATTGCTTAAGAAAGAGAGAAAAGAATTCTATTCCCAAGTTCGTGAACAAGAATTCATACGACATTCCATCGATTGATTAATCTTATTCATCCCTCTTTCTCTTTGATCTTGTGTTGGTTTATTAGAGGCAATCTATTTTGGTTGCATCTCATAAGGGTTGATTCTAACTTAATCTCACCGTGTTCACGAAAGAAGAAAAACAATCAAAAGGGAGAAATTCGTTTTTCTTCGCCTACATCAGGTCAGTTCACTATTTCGCGGATTCCCGGAGATTGAACCGTCGGATCGTCGCGATTTTTGGACAGTAGCTTCTAGACATATTCTTCCACGTTTCCACCGGAGGGATTGTCGTTCGGAGGTCTGGAAGATCTGTTTCGGATAGGGGCAGATTGGTAAACAGTTTACATCTCCTTTGAAGTTGTGGGCACTTCGTTTGCAACGGTAGATTGATCATCGAAAGGTATTTCTTCTTATCCCTCTTTATATGAAATAACGATTAACGGATCCTATGGTTAAAAGGAAGTAGGCTAAAATTTTTATATTTCCGCTGCTATACCTTAGCCTTAATTTCCTTCACGTCCTACGCTGTCCACCCCAATTTCTCCCAGGAACCTGGCTCCACTGATGGAGGAAGTGGATCCCGAGGAGGAAGGAGCATACAACACCGCGCAACTCCTCAACACTATACGAGGTTTTCAGACGACTCAGGCCATTCACACGGCGGCTCAGATGAAGGTCATGGAGCAACAATAAAGCTTGCAGGAGGAGAACGCTAAAATCTGGCAATACCTCAAGGAGGCCGCAACACCACAGCAGACAGGCATGGTGGCGGGCAGGTCAGCGGCCTCGGGGCCGCTCCCCGACAGGCAACATGACACCGTCACGGCTGCACTAGGAGCAAGAGGTGCGACATCTGGGGGACCAGCAACCACCGACGATGAGGACCTTCTCGAACAGAAAATTCAGCGATTTCTGGACAAGAGGGCGCTCGGGGGAGTAATGGGGGGAAGCATCACCTCCAGCAAAACTCCGCTAGTGCAGAGAATCATTGAAACGAGGTTCCCTCATAACTGGAAAGCCCCGCGATTGTCCCAGTACTCGGGAACTGAAGACCCGAATGATCACGTGGCTTCTTTTATGAGCACCATCAACCTCTACTCCAAGGACGAGGACATCATGTGCAAGGTTTTCCCCATTACACTTTCCGTGAGTGCACATGAGTGGTATCGAGGACTGGCTCCCGAGTCCATCGATTCCTTCGACCTCTTAAAAGACCTTTTTCTTTCTAGGTTCGCCGCGGCAGCAAAAGTAAGAAAGATTAGCTCGGACCTCAATAAGCTCAAGTAGTGGACGACCGACGACCGAGCCACTGCGAAATTTCCTCTCCAAGTTCCACAACATGGCCTCTCAGGTCAAAGGCCTCAATCTAGAAGTGGCCCACGATGCCCTCGCAAAGGGCACCTCGCCTTCGACCTCTTAAAAGACCTTTTTCTCTCTAGGTTCGCCGCGGCAGCAAAAGTAAGGAAGATTAGCTCGGACCTCAATGGGCTCAAGCAGCGGACGACCGAGCCACTGCGAAATTTCCTCTCCAGGTTCCACCACATGGCCTCTCAGGTCAAAGGCCTCAATCTAGAAGTGGCCCACGATGCCCTCGCAAAGGGCACCTTGTGCGAGCCCCTTAAACAAAAGTGCTTCAGAAAGATGCCCCGATCCTTCGAAGAGCTCATGACCATGGCCCAGACCTTCGTCCGGTATGACGAATGTGATCGACCGGCAGGGTACGAGGAATCGGAAAAAGACAAAGCCAGAGGAGACTCGCAGAGAGAAAAGAAAGGCAAGCTGACCGGGGAGGCCCAAGACGGAGGATGGGCCCGCAGGGAGGCCCCTTTACCTTTCCCCGCTCGTGTAGAGTTGATGAACTCAGAGCGCAGAGGTGACCGGTCCCGAGGAAAGGAGGTGCACTATGTAACTCAGAACCCAGCTCGGCGATACGCACACTTGACCCCGCCGGCGGACAAAAGGAAGACCCACGCCGAGAAAGAAAACTGCAAATACCACAAATCTTCTGGACACTCCACAGAGAACTGTTACCAACTATAGAAGGAAGTCGAACGAATCACACAGCAAGGTGCCCCCCCAAGACCCATTAGGCAAAGCGAGCATAGCCCGAAGCAGCGCGACGCTGGCAGAGCGGAGGAACCAAAGAGACCAAGGTTCCACGGGGAAATTCATGTCATAAGAGAGGGAGCACCGGCGCTCGAGCTTCTCGAATGCCTCTTCACAATCGCGTACACAACCCCATGTTGTCACCGATTGATCAGAACGCGAGTTACCCGACGAGGTCCTCGCCCAATAACACTAAGTGTTATTCCAAGGCTTCTCGAACGCCTCTTCAGAATCGCATAAACAACCCTATGTTGTCACCGATTGATCAGAACGCGAGTTACCCGACGAGGTCCTCGCCCAATAACACTAAGTGTATTCCAAGGCTTCTCGAGCTTCTCGAACGCCTCTTCGCTATCGCGTAAAACAACCCCATGTTATCACCGATTGATCAGAACGCGAATTACCCGATAAGGTCCTCGCTCAACAAACACCTCGATGGTGTCGCCCGAATACAAATTTCGAAGACATCAAAAAAGTTCATTAACAGAGAAATACGTTACACATACATAACAAGCGCATATGGAATACAAAAATCTAAATACATAAACAGAAAACCGAACATCCACTAGGTCAACACATTGGCACGATCAGGATTAGGGATAGCCTCATCATCCATCAAGTCTTGATGCACTGCTCGCCAATCCACACACTCGTCAGTATCATGTCCATTCTGCCTATGATACAAGCACGCCTTGCCAACATGAGTCACGCGGTGATTTGGATTCGCCGGCACAGGCCCGAGATAACCCTGCCTAGCAAACTCTAGAAAAACAACGCTTCGAGGCTACAGGGGGTCAACAAACGTCGGTCCATACGGGCGAGACGGCGAAGCATGGCGTCCCACTCGTCGATACTCAGATTCAAGAGGAAGGTTCGTCACCCTTTCCAGTTCATCTGCAATGAGCCTCTTAATCCATGAAGGATGAGGATTCAACACAGGCGCGACTGTCTCGTCAGGGTTAAGAAAGCTGATACCATCTTGCGACCAAATCTTCTTCTCAGTCGAAGAGAACGCACTAACAGCCACTTCGCAGGAATCCATCATCGACCCAGTATAAGGTGTAGAACTCTCACTCTCCGTATTTCTTTTTTGAGAGTTAGCACCTCATCTCATCCACACCGGGGAGGCATACCGGGCTTTCCGCTCCACATCATGATCCCCATTCGGCGGATAGTACATATAGGGATGTGGCATCGCCGATATCGCTCTTTGTACTTCAAGCATCCTGGCAGGATCGACGATATCCCAAAGAGACATGAAGAAAGAAGGAAAAGTCACAAAGCAACCGAGAATAAATCCCAGCAAAGAGAAGCAACCCAAATTAAACGCAAAAATTGGCTCCCATTTATAGACCAGAGAGACAAGACATGAAAGATAGTTCAATGAAAGTAAACATCAGATCAATTGCAGAAATGTAATGATAAAATTCAAAAAGATCTTCCAAGATCCAAAAGAGTACGATTACATCATTGCAAAAGGGAAACAATAAAGGGATAAACTATCTTTGTTTATTTTTTCTTCTTAAAGCGCCCGCAGAATTCAACAGCTTTGGCCTAGGCCTCCTTGTCGAAGACATCCGGTGAGAATATCACCTCGGGTGGAATCGCATATCCAGCAGCATGAGCGGCAGCAATCAGCATCATCTGGTCCATCTTGACAAGTTTCTCTTCGCGCTGCCTAGCAAAGGCGCGCAGATCAGCCGCCTCTTTCTGCGCCAACTCAAGTTCCCGACGGAGTCTCTCGATCTCCGTTTGAGCATCCATCTTCTCCTCGGCTGACGTAGCAAGCTGACGGGTCTTATCCACCAAATTCCCTTTAAGGCGGCGAGTCTAGAGCACGGCCAACCTCAACAACAACTTACGGCAGCGCAGCTCTTCAGTATCGCGGACAGCCCTTGTAGCAGCTCGGCATTGTTCTTTTTTTCCTCCGCCAGCTGGCCGGACAGGCTGGCAATCTTGGCTTCACGACGCTCGAGCAACTCTCCAACACTAGCCAACTTCCCCTTCGCCGTCTCCAGCTCGGCCACAGCACCTCGAAGACCCTGCTCCATCTCCCGAAACACTTTTTCATCATTTACGCACATGTCGAACACCATGTTAGCATTCGCGGTGGCCTGCACACAAGACAACACAGTGGGACTCTAATTTTCTAAATAAGTCAATATATTAAGGAAAACTTACCACACCAAGCGCCGACAAAGTCTCCATCCCTAGATTCATCTTCGATACCCCATCCATCCGAAATGACTCCCTAGGCACCCGCGCAACCCAGGCCATCTCCCGCGGTAAGTCCGACGACATCATGTCCGCATGCACCGACAAACCCATGATGAACTCATGAAACTTAGCCAGCTTCACATCCATCCTCTTCACCATCTCCGGATGATCGCCCACCCTATCGACCAGGTCTGCCATCAATTCGTCCTCCTCCTCGGCACGTGTTCGCTTCGAGCTCTCGCTAGCACCACCAGCACTGTGGTCCGCAACCAACCCTTCCTCTTCACTCCCCATTACTTATTTCCCCTTGCTCATTTTTCGCTTCCGAGACGACGCAACATCAATCTGACCTTCATCCACCAAGCTATCGTCGAGCACGACCTCGAGCTGCTCTCCCGCCCTGACCAGCTCATTTTCTTTCACAGGAAGCCCCTCGGGGACCTCTGCAGCCGTATCCTCGTCATCAGCTGCGGAGAGTATCCCGCCCATACTTTGAATCACCTGATTCTCATCCTCGAGAGACGAGAATGAAGCCAGTGAGGCCGAAGCACCAACAAAAGCTTCCTCAGTGTTCTCGATACCGACGCCGAACTCATCCGGATTAAAGTCCATGCTCACACGAGGATTCCCAGCACCTGTACAAAACGAACAGCAAAAGAGTCAAATGCTTAGCACATTTCCAAACAAAAAACAAGAACACTATACCACCTAAAACACCCGCACGCCTCACCTACAACAGTGACATTCACAGTTATCGACTCCAACTCGGCAAGCTCCCCGGCCGAGAAATTATACCCTCTTTTCCACTTCTCAATGACCGACAAGTTCGTCCACATCCTTTTTCTCATCCTTTCCCGCAGGTAAGGCTTTCAGGTATTTAACCAATTGGGTCTCCGATTCCAACATTTCCCGAGGCCTCAACCACCGACCAGAATCCATAGGATCCTCATTCCAGACCACTCGAAACGGAAAGTCCTCGTCCAACTTGCGGACAAGCAGGAAGCGATGCCTAAACTCATTTACTTTGTCTCTGAGACCACCTATCACTTTGAATTTCTGATGTGAAAAAGTAACATGCTATGATCGTGGCCCTTTATTCGGCCGGAAGAACTGGCGGAATACAAGACCAGTCGCTCGAAATCCCGCTGACCGACACAATGAGTAAAACCCGACCATCATCCGCCATCCGTTCGGGTGAATTTGACCAGGAAATAGGTCATATTCCTTTAGGACCTCCACGAAGAAAGGAAGAAGGGGGAGCCGCATCCCCGATTCAAACTATTCCTCGTACACCATCAGTTCATTAGGCCCACCCGCATGATGAGCACGATCTTCCTTGTCCAGTGCGGACAATTCATACGGCTTGACCTATTCGATATACCGCGGAGATAGAGGCCAAGTCTGCGGGCACAATGATACTATGGGCGTCTTCGACAACGAACGACTCTGGTCTCTTCGGGCGCTCCGCTCGCTCAAAGCGCCTACCATCAGTCCCCGCAGCAACCGCTTGCCTCATCCATATCTTGGCCCTCATGTCCTCGTATAAGGTACCCAAATGACGGGTCGGCGTTATTAAACCGTCTGGCACAACCACCACAACTTCAAGAACACCAGGGCGTACGCCACCAACCGATCTTTCCGTACTCGGAACAGCTCTATGCACGACCGTCTTTTTCTTCACCTTCACAACAGGGGAACTACTTCCCCCTTCCGATTCTATCCGCCTTTTCCGCTTCGAAGAGCGGGTCCGCGATGCGTCACGAAGCGTGAAATCACCCAGAGTAATAGGCGGCAATCGTCTGAAGGCTCCTCGAGAAGAACCCTCTGACATACTCCCTCTCCCCAAAGAAAATAGAAAAGCAAAACAAATAGAAATAGGAAGGTATGACTGACCTTCGAGAGAAAAGCAAGAGATGAAACGACCAGAAAAAGAGCTCTCCCCAGACAGCACGAGAAGCGCCAAACAACCGGACACCCCAAACTTACAGACAATTGAACTCCACGACACGGCGACCCAATTGTCACAAATAGAATTCCAGTTGCGGGAGAAAAGTCACCAAGAAAAATCGCAGAAAGAAGATGAGAAGCACTCATTACACCAATATTTATACTAGGGCAAAAAGTAGAGGAGTCGGCAAAACACTCTCTCCAAGACGTCTGGCGGCGCGTGCAAGAGGGAGTAAATGTTGCATTTAATGCTACAACAGTAGCCCTTAAAGCACAAGCGCGGAAATTGAGGTATCTCTTCAAATTCACAACGGAACACACGACCTCCTTTTACCTAGTCGATCGCGTTGATTTATGGTACTCCCTCCGCCACTCGCATAAAATGCTCGGAGTATCTGTTCGCGGGGGGGACTACTTGATTCAGAATATCTCAAGGCCCAAACAGGCCCCAAAGGCCCAAGAAGCCATCCCAGCTTCCTATAAATACCCCCAATAGGGAGAAGGAAAAGGGCATTCTCTCACACTCACAACTAAATCGGGTAACCCCTAAGCTCTTCGAATATTTCCTTTAGTAGTCTTCTCGAACGTCTAACTGTCTTGATCGTCGGAGTGTTCACAGGGACCGCTCCCCGCATAGAGACGAGAACCAGGAACCGCGAGGACCCTCGAAGGCAGCTCGAATCACTGTAGGACATTCCCTAATTATAATGTATATGATACACTATGTACAACACATGCATTTTTAAAAAAAAAATACAAAATAGAATCTTACATACGGTTAATATGGACAGTATAAAAAAATATTAAAAAAGCATATTTATTTAAATTGCTTATTGTTATTTTATACTAATCATAATTTAATTTTTTATTTTTTTTATAAATTAACTGGGCGGGCTGGGTTGGGCTTGAGAAAAGTTCCCTTAATCTGGATCAGCCCGGTCCGAGCTCTATGCGCATTTAGTACGGGTTGGGCTGGGTTGGACAAACTAATTATATGTCATGTCCGGTTAGATCCGGCTTGAGTCCGGCCCAGTCCAACCCATGGACAGATCTAATTTTAGGTGGTGTTTGGTAAAAGAAAGAAAGTGAATATTTAGAGAGAGAAAGCTCCGAAAATGATGATTTTGAAGAATAAGAAATTTGGTTTCATAGTAAATATGGTACTAAACAACTTTAATTATAGAAATTTTCAATTTTAAAGTTGTTAAGAGTCATTTTTATAGTGTCAAACTAAACAATCTTCAGTTTTCGCAAAATAAAAATCACAGTATTCATGAAAAAAAAAATTTAGATACCAATTTACTAAAAAAAAAGTGAAAGCTTACAAAAAAAAATGTGAACCAAATAATATAATATAGTAAATTAAAATATAAGATAAATAATTCCATACAACTTAATAAAAATAATTTCTATGTAACAAAAAAATATTTAAGAAAGTAATAAAATCAAATACAGAGGTAGTAAAAATATTTACAAAATCTATATAATATAAAGGTATGTCGGATTAAGTTGAGTTTATGTTTACAGATAAATCTTAAATTCAACTTATTTTATGTGCGGGTTCGAATTAGTCCAGATCAATCTTAAATATACATATCCTAACATAACTCGTAAAAAGGTTGACTGTACAGACAACAGATTCATGAACAGATAGACTTGACAGGAATATTTGAAAGACACTGACAGATTTTAAGTTGGGTCTGCCGATGGGCCTCCCTCTTATGTAATAGCACAAATTAAAGGGGAATCTAAATATTCATGAGAAATTTACGTGGAAATTTACTTTTAAAATTTTATTTACAATTATATCTAGTAATTTAAATTATGTTAAACTAATAAAATTATTATTTTTAATATATTTTAAAGACTAAGGTTTATAAATTAATGATTCAGGATATATTTTTTAAGATTTAGAATTTATAAATTGAGGTCTATAACTTTTAAATTAGAATATAGATGCATATTTTATTTGTTATATATAGAAAATAGTCACATATTGAGATTTAATTTTGATGGTATGATTTAATTGCAACTTTGTAATAAACTGTGATATTCATGTAAAAAGTTCATCCACGTTTTGAGGTTGAATTCTATCTAAAATATTGATTTTTTTTTCTTCTCATGTATGCCTATTATTTGATTATTATTATTTTTTTTTGCAGTAGATTACATTTAATTATTGATCTATTAAAATTAGTAAAATCTCAATCAAAGTAGATGATAAATTAACATTTTTATTAAACTTTTAACGGTTTCATTAAAAAATTTGTTAGACTTTTATAGATCAAAATTATTGGGTTAGATCCAAGTATGAATTTTCTTATTAAGACAAAAAATTCTAAGTTTTTTTTTTTAGTCTCTCAAGGATATGGAAAGTGTCAAAAGTCCCACATGTTGGTGTTATGTGTAGGGGTGAACATCAGTTCGGTTACTAACCGAACCAAATAGTCGGTTAATTGAATTGAAATATATCTTATTTTAAGAAGTGAACCGAATAAGGTTAGTAACCGAATATGTCACACCCGACCCTAGACGACCTCAATCAGCATCGGACGTGAAATAGAAAGATCATAATCATTCCTACTACATTAGTCATTCAATGACCTCAACATATTTTACAATTGAAATACCAAAGTTCTAACCATAATTCTAACAATAAGCAGCCAACTTCCAAACCTCGCCTAAACGGTCGATAACCTTCTCTATATCCTGTACTTTCTCACCTAAAAACATTAAAACATTTAAAAACGTGAGACAAAAATTTCAGTAAGAAACTATCAGCTATAAAAACTAACTTTATTTAACATAGCTACATATATACCTTTATAAAGGGATTTAATCAAAACCTTCTCAAATATACTCAAAACTTAACGTTTCATCAAACCATTTCATAATCAAATAAATCTTTTATCAAACCAACTTGTAATCAAATAAATGTTTTATCAAACCAACTCGTAATCAATCAAACGTAAAACCTTATATCAAAATCAATCAGAACCGAAAACATAATCCAAATGAACTTAAAATATTGTATCCATCCTCGAGTTTCTCCCCTTAAGTAGCAATCCATAACCACATATGGTCTTACCCAACACTTCGCTGCCATACCTAATAGGTCTTCAGACTGTGTACACAGGTCATGTCCCTCACTGAACATGGTCTTCAAATATAAAACCACCGATCCGGATAACTCTCGATGGATATAAAATCGTAAAATCACAACGTGAAGCAAATTCCAAACTATTTCATAACCATAAATCATTTGGCTTCAATTAACCCTTTTGTATTATTAAAATCATATTTGGACTTCAATCCAAAATAATAACAACAATAACCGCAACAGATTTCTCAATCCAAAAACAATTCGTAAGAAATCATCAAATTCATTTTGTTCAATATAGATATACATTGAAACAAAAAATATATATGTATATATGTAAATCAACAAAATTAAACCTTAAATCAACATAATCAAGTAAAATCTGAAACTCACATAGAAGCATAGTCAATAGCTTCATTTGAACCATAATTTCACAATAAAAAGCAAAATCGTGAAAAATCCCAATTTTACAAAATTCTTGCATAACCTTAAAATATCAATTTCTGAAAACTCTTTGATTATATATATCTATATACATAAAACTCAAAATATAGTTGATAGTTACTTACCTTGGCTACTAATTGAAAAAAATACAACCGATCGATTCTCCTCTAAATTCTGTCTAAGACGTTTCCGCTCCAAACACTTCCAAAACTCAAAAACTCTTCGGTTAGGTCTTAGATTTATGTATAAGGATACTATGGTTCTAATTTCGAGTGATTTGGACGGTCGAATCTCCGCAAATCAAAGAAACGGTGGAGAAACGGTTCGGGATTGATGAATCTACAGAAGAAGCAGAAAGAAGAGAAAAAGAAAAAGAAAAGAATGGAATAAAGTAGAAGGAGGCTGGAGATTTGGGATATATATCCCAAATCCGGTAAAGATTCCGTTTGGTCCTTCATCTTTATATAATTTATAAAAATTATCCTAAACTTTTAATTTATACCTAAAACCATCGAGTTAACTCCAAATTTTTCCTATAACACCAAATTAATTTCGCACACCCAATAATTATAATATATACTAATATCAAAATATAAATTTTAGAAATTTAGACACGGACGTGACAATTCTCCCCACCTTAAAAAATTTCGTCCTCGAAATTCATATTCTCTAATCTATCTTAATTTCCTTCCGAAACCATGATTCCTCATAATCATCATAAGACCACAAATTCTAATGTGTCTGTCCATTAACTTTATCATTTATCCATATCCACATCCCTGTAACAATTATTTATATATAACTCTCAGTAACTCTAAATTTCAACCTAGTCAATTCCATCGCCATAATCCACAATAAAACTTCAAATATCATTCATATCTTCCTAACATACACCAAATCTCACTTTAATAAATAAAATCCCAATTGATTCCATCAATTGCATATATATCAAATATATTTCACCTATCTCCAAGTTCTATAGACTTCAAAAATATCACTTTTGAACCGCTAATAGGTATGATATTATATTTTTTTTAAACTTCAAATATTTCGAATCAATGATTTGCATCAGAATATAATCTTACTTCATCATAATAATAATACTTATATCTATAATTTTTCACTCCAATCATGATGAATATGAACTCCAAATCATCATCATCAATCAAATATAAACCTTATATCGATAACATATTTCCTATATGAATATCACATTGACTTATTTATTTTCGTAAAACCTCTATAATCAAATTCTTATAATAAGAAAAATCAATATAGATCATTCTTATACCCATCATCCTACATCCCATTAATAACTCCAAATAAATTTAAGTTTCTCATCAAACTATATGGATAACAAATACGATTTACTTAAATCGCAATGTGAAAGTTTTTGAAATCTCCAAGCAATATCCTCAAACACAATAAAAGCCTAAAATTTTTATAATGTCATTCAATTTCTTTATTTGATCTATATCAATTTGATCTTTATGTACATTTAGACTATAATCCTCGAAACTTCAATCTTTTCTCCAAACCATAAAACCATATAACCAAGGAAGATAGAGTACCTAAATTACGATAATCAATGTTTTTTTTTCCTCCAAACTCCAAATGCTATCTTTACCCATATAGAGTCAGTAAAATTTATATTGCTATCCAATTTTCTTATTTGACATATAAACTCTTAATTTGATCATCATTATATAAACTTACACCATAATCCTCAAACTTTCAACTAAAACAACATGACTATGATAAAAGTACTATATAAATTTTAATGTCAATATATGTATCCTCAACTGTGCTTAAGATCAAAGAATTTTATCCTCAATATTCATATCCTAATTATTTCCTCAAACAATATTTATTTTCATATTAATCATCAAATCATGAACTCTACGATTTTCTCCCACTTTATTTATCATTGATCACCACATCAGTATCTCTCTAAACATCATTTATATAACTCTCAATAATTCTAAACTTCTACCCGATAAAGTTCAACAATAGATCTGCACTTTGAATTCGGATATCCTTTATTCAAATTAAGATTCCATAACTTGTTAAACTCCTATCATAATTTCCAATTTATAATCAACCTCCAAAACAATTAATTGAAATCTCCACATTTTTCGCTTTCTCAATCACATATATATTAACTTCAAAACTCATCATATCATTTCAAAGTCTCCTAACCTTACTTCACTTCTGAGATACGTATATTTTTCAGCTAACTATTAAACTCTCGAATATCAATTATAAGTCATACTAAGGAGAAAAATCAAAACAAAAACCAAATTCTGGTTTAAAGCTAAAATGACCTACATATTCCGTTTATAGCCTAACTTCTTCATACGGAGTCCGAATAAGACGATTCAGAAACCCCTAGAAACGTAAGACAAAAATAAAGAACTTTCATTTAGGACTCCATGACAGATTCAGCCTATATCTGATCGAAAAATGCATCACAAGATTCAGGTACGAATCTGATTTTCCAACAGCACCTATATAGACAATTCTCTATATCTTTAGCTCAAAGTTATGACTTACTCATAACCCATATCACCAAATATCAAATAATTTACTATTTTTCATACACCTAGATATTGCTAACCATCAAATCTCATTTTTACACCTCATTAGCTAGTTACTCAATCCTCGAAAAATTCCAAATTATTTCTTAGCTTGCACCAAATATCCATATGCCTCAATTACTATTGATTATTTCTTAGCTATCACCAAATATTCATATTCCTCAATTACTATCAATTATTTCTTAGGTAACTCCACATATCGATATTCCTCAATTACTATCAACCTTAGGTCCGAAGAATTTTACCTAGATGCTCTGATACCAAACTGTCACACCCGACCCTAGACGACCTCAATCGGCATCGGGCGTGAAATAGAAAGATCATAATCATTCCTACTACATTAGTCATTCAAGGACCTCAACATATTTTACAATTGAAATACCAAAGTTCTAACCATAATTCTAACAATAAGCAGCCAACTTCCAAACCTCGCCTAAACGGTCGATAACCTTCTCTATATCCTGTACTTTCTCACCTAAAAACATTAAAACATTTAAAAACGTGAGACAAAAATTTCAGTAAGAAACTATCAGCTATAAAAACTAACTTTATTTAACATAGCTACATATATACCTTTATAAAGGGATTTAATCAAAACCTTCTCAAATATACTCAAAACTTAACGTTTCATCAAACCATTTCATAATCAAATAAATCTTTTATCAAACCAACTTGTAATCAAATAAATGTTTTATCAAACCAACTCGTAATCAATCAAACGTAAAACCTTATATCAAAATCAATCAGAACCGAAAACATAATCCAAATGAACTTAAAACATTGTATCCATCCTCGAGTTTCTCCCCTTAAGTAGCAATCCATAACCACATATATAGTCGAGACGTCTCTTAACATTGCCTATCCCATATGGTCTTACCTAACACTTCGCTGCCATACCCAATAGGTCTTCAGACTGTGTACACAGGCCATGTCCCTCACTGAACATGGTCTTCAAATATAAAACCACCGAGCCGGATAACTCTCGATGGATATAAAATCGTAAAATCACAACGTGAAGCAAATTCCAAACTATTTCATAACCATAAATCATTTGGCTTCAATTAGCCCTTTTGTATTATTAAAATCATATTTGGACTTCAATCCAAAATAATAACAACAATAACCGCAACAGATTTCTCAATCCAAAAACAATTCGTAAGAAATCATCAAATTCATTTTGTTCAATATAGATATACATTGAAACCAAAAATATATATGTATATATGTAAATCAACCAAATTAAACCTTAAATCAACATAATCAAGTAAAATCTGAAACTCACATAGAAGCATAGTCAATAGCTTCATTTGAACCATAATTTCACAATAAAAAGCAAAATCGTGAAAAATCCCAATTTTACAAAATTCCTGCATAACCTTAAAATATCAATTTCTGAAAACTCTTTGATTATATATATCTATATACATAAAACTCAAAATATAGTTGATAGTTACTTACCTTGGCTACTAATTGAAGAAAATACAACCGATCGATTCTCCTCTAAATTCTGCCTAAGACGTTTCCACTCCAAACACTTCCAAAACTCAAAAACTCTTCGGTTAGGTCTTAGATATATGTATAAGGATACTATGGTTCTAATTTCGAGTGATTTGGACGGTCGAATCTCCGCAAATCAAAGAAACGGTGGAGAAACGGTTCGGGATCGATGAATCTGCAGAAGAAGCACAAAGAAGAGAAAAAGAAAAAGAAAAGAATGGAATAACGTAGAAGGCCGCTGGAGATTTGGGATATATATCCCAAATTCGGTAAAGATTCTGTTTGGTCCTTCATCTTTATATAATTTATAAAAATTATCCTAAACTTTTAATTTATACCTAAAACCATCGAGTTAACTCCAAATTTTTCCTATAACACCAAATTAATTTCGCACACCCAATAATTATAATATATACTAATATCAAAATATAAATTTTAGAAATTTAGACACGGACGTGACAGAATATTACTAAACTGAAAATTTTGGTTCGATTACTAATCGAATAACGAGAGCTTACAATATTTCATTTCTTTTATATTTTTATTTTATTGGTTTACAATTGAAGAAATTAAAGCCCATTAATTCAAAATTTATATACGTAATGATAAATTATATTTTTTAGGGATTGGACTTTATATTTTATAAGTTATTTATATACGTAAAGATAAAAATTATATTATTTATATTTATATATTAAGTTCGATTCAGTTATCGATTACACTGATATTTTTTCAGTAACCGAACCGATAGCCAATTACCAAATTAAACAAAAATAAAATAAAAGCAAAACTGAACTAGTATGTTAAAATAACCAAACCAAACTATAAGATTTCGATTCGATTTTCGGTTTAGTAATCATTTATTTGTTATTTTGCTCATCTCTGATGGTGTGGACATTTAAACATTTTTAGAGTAAATTTTCATTTAACTAAATAATTATTTTATTAATTATAACTATTTAATTAGTTTGAATCGAATTGAATTGATCTTCTAATTATTTTATTTAGTTGCTGTTAACAAATAAAAGACTATTTAATAAGTTTGAGCAAATCGTAAAAATAGAAATTGATCAAATCATCGAGTGTATGTTATTAGACGGATTTTGTGTTGTGCAATTTAGAATCGCATTGTTCTTGCGATTTGGATGTTTTATCATAGAGTCGTCTAACTTTTCAAACTGCTTACACAATTTATAGATAGTATCATAAATGTCTTAA
The DNA here is from genome assembly GCF_963576675.1 of Euphorbia lathyris. Taxonomy (NCBI): domain Eukaryota; kingdom Viridiplantae; phylum Streptophyta; class Magnoliopsida; order Malpighiales; family Euphorbiaceae; genus Euphorbia; species Euphorbia lathyris. Next base: position 4,626,173 of record NC_088917.1, on the reverse strand, counting down.
AAAGAGCGACCTCGTTTGTGACTCATCCCATAAACTATTGTGTTTGGTAATTTTTCTTCTTCACCTATTCACGCTTCAAAAATTTTAAGACATTCTTTGCTGCAATGGCTACCAATAAACCAATGAGGTGATTGATATCAACAAATTATTTCGGTTTGAGGGAGCTTATTTTCGACGGTGGAAACAAAAGATGATGTTCAACCTGACCACAAAGATGTTTGCTTCTGTTATTATCTTTGAAAAACCTGTTGTTCTAGAAAATGCTATTGAGGCAGAAAGACATGCTGCAGAAAAATGGTCGCGACACATAAATTCCACAAACACTCCAATAAGCTATGAATCTTGATTTTTCCATACACGAATCATTGAAAAGTTAAGTAATTGTTGAAAATAGCATTCGTTCAAAGTAGATTTCAATCACTCATCTCACAAGTGTTTATGGGTTGGTTTTTACACTCATTTCGTTTAATACATTACCATAAGTTTGTAAGTAATTGATAACATCTGAAATGATATTCAATGAGTAACATGGTATTAATACGAATAATATTAGAGGAGTCGCTAGCATTATAACCAGCCACAAGTAATAAGGTAGGATATGTCAGGCAGATACACCAAGATCCACAAAGGATGATACGCCAAGCGGCTGCACCAGGATCCACAAGGGAACTGGATACCCCATAGAGGTGATTTATGATCCGCCATTGTATTTAATGGCGGTTACGATAATACTTGAGAGAGTAACTGAATAAACGTCTTCTATAAATGAAGATGGTTACATATTTATTGAAAGGCACTAAATGAACAATAAAGATACAACTATTCATCTCGTTCTTCCTCAATGACAAAAGGTTATGAAAACCTATATAAATACTCTAATAAGAAGAGCTAAAGGTACACTTACTAATTCTAAAGCATTCTTGAAATTATTCTTATTATTCTCAAATACTATACTGACTTTGGCATCAGAGTGTCCCCAGCCGATCCTAAGAGCACCTCACATGAAGGTATTCCGACCAAAGAAGTTTATACATTGATCAATAATAAACATCTTCACTACTAACATAGATATATACCATTAATTAAAATGTCTTTATTAGGGTTGTAATGGAGTTTAGGTTAGGGTAGGAATATTTAAGTAGAAGTGACTTAAGTTGTGGAAAGAAAATCAACAAAAATATGATAGAGAGAATTGATTTTTTTTTTCATATATTAGCATATAAAATTTCAAGTGTAAAGATTAGCATACAAACAAACGTCCAATAAACCCGGTCTCCCAAGTGAATATCAAATAATCAATTATTTATAGTAAAAATGTCTAAATCTAATCTTGATTTACTCCATCCTTTTTATAGATTTGATGCGCCATTTCATAAGGTTGTAATGTTTAAGGAACCCTCTAGAAGGACACGACCTTCAAGATGAAATATGGTGACTTTTTATGAACTAAGACAACTTTCCAGCAAAATTGGGTGATTCGCAACCACTCCATACGTACCAGTCGCGATAGGAGACTAGAGAACTGGTTTAGTAATAGGGAGCGGTCATAATAGAGGTAGCAATCCTGATATGGGGCTGGCTCAGCAATAGGGAGCGGTGGTGATAGAGGTAGCAGTCACGACACAAAAATTCCGCAAACACGCCAATAAGCTATGAATCTTGATTCTTCCATGCACAAATACCTTGATTGAGACAATAACTTCCTAAAAAACCAAATCAAACAAAACATATAAAAATAGTGATAAAATGCTAATATCTACACTAAAGCATTTCATTTTAATCTCTAATAACTACACAAAATACAAGCTTATAAAGCTCATATCAATAATTATTTTGAGTAAAATAATTATCATTAACACACCAAACGAGTTACATTCACAAGGTAAAAATAATAATTATTTAATTGACTTGAAATTATACTTAGTATCCGTTTGTTTTCATTTTCCGAATCTAAATTTTTTCTTTTAATTCTAAATAGGACATAAAAAATGTTGTAAAATTTCAAAACGACTGCTTTTAGAAAAAAAAAACCCAACTACAAATATCCACCTATCAACAACAACAAAGAGCTATCAGTAACAACAAACATAAAGAAGTGTGAACTGAACGAGCCCTTATTTAATTAAGTTGAATTGGTAAAAGAAAAGTAAAAGTTAAAATAACTTTTACAAGGAAATATAATTATTTGAGAGTGTATTAAAGGGCAAATTATTAGAAGCATCCGGTTTTCCATGTCAAATGGATGACATTCCATACATATTTTGACACATGTAACATGGACCCGCGTATATTATAAGAAGCCCCACTATTTTAATTATTACGTGGAGGTCACAATACACGTATCCAAATGTGAATTGGGGATTCTCCGAGTGACATAGAAGATCCAGTACTTAATATAAGAACTCGTACTAAAGAGCTAAATTCCACATATTGGAAAGATGTAAATTATAAAAATACTACTTGTGATTTGTTCAATTTGCAAATGTAGTCTCGTGATTTAAAAATTTACAACAGTGACATGAGGGTTATGCAGTTTGAAATTAAAAGATTTGTGAGTCAACTTTTTGAATAGCTTCATTTTAGGTAAATAAACATGATAATAATTTTTAACGGAATATATGAGTTTGGAAACTGTACAAATGACAAACTTTCAATCCACAGGACTTTCTTTATAAATTTGTCAAACCATAAAAGCCATGTTTGGTAAATAGCTTTTTGGGACAAAATTAGAGGTTTGAACCATTTTAGAGGTTTTGACTAGTCAAATCTCTAATATGCGGAGAGAGGTTTGAAAGAGTTTATTGGTCTAAAAAGCTAATTTTGAAAAAACTCATTTTAGGAGCTTTTTCAATTAGCTTATTGCTCCATAAAAACCTTACTATCTCCTTATTTATCGTTATTTGCCCAACCAGTAGCGCTCACTTGCACCCTGAATGACCAAATTTGGTCATTCACCGTTAGATCTAGGATCATTATAATCGTGTGGTGGATATCCAAAACATCCTAATATGAATTTGCCAAACATGTTATTCCTATATTTTTCCTTAAAAACAGATAATTTAATATGATAAAAAAGATTTTCTCCCCGATTAAATAATAAAGCTTGATTTTTTTAGTTTTTTTTAGGAGATTTTTTTAGTTGAGAAAGCCCAAAAGAAATTTAAAATAATTATATATGTATTTTCCAATATTAAAAATCACCTTTCGTCAAAAACTAAGGGGGCGTTTAGTTCGGGGTCTTTAGGAACGGGAACGGGAATGGAAGGGTTTCATTCCCTTTGTTATTGTTTGTTTCGGAAAAAAACTCATTCCCTTTACCCATTTTAAAGAATGGGTTTACCCCACTTTAGTTTAGCCCATTCCCTTAGGCCCATCAGGGAATTGGATTCCCTTTCCCAGCTCAAACACGCATCTTCGAACATCCAAATATCGGACTCTGTTTCTCGACCGCCTCTTCTCCCTTCTCCAGTCGCCACCTCTTCTCCCTTCTCCAGCCGCCGCTTCTCCTTTCTCCGGTCGCATCTCACGCCGGCACGGTAAGTTAGCCTCTTTCGCGTATTACACCAGTTGCTTTCTTTTTTCTATGTTATTTGCTGTGTTATTTGCTTTCTTTTTTCTGTGTTATTTGCTCGATTTCAATCTGGTGGTTATAACCCTAATCATGGGTTTAGAGCCTTGTCGAACCCGAATTTACCAGTTCAATCCAATGCGAGGCCAGGTTCATCTGGACCAGCATTTGCTATGGAGCCATCACATGCCAATTTTGGTCACGGCATTGACATTGCTGTTCCTTCTAGGGGCTCAATGAGTGAGCCAGCAGTGAAAAAGAAGCGAGGGAGGCCACGGAAATATGCTCCGGACGGGCATGTTTCTCTTGGACTGTCTCCTCTTCCTGTAAGACCGAAGCCCTCTTCATTACAGGATCCAATGAGTCCTAAACGGGCAAGTCCTAAATGGGCAGTTTGTTGATTTTACCTTTTCTTCCTCCTATAAATGATACTAATACTGCCAATATCACTAGCAGATACCATAGATTGGTGAACTCTGAATTCCCTGCTAATGTTCCTCAAAATGTTGATCATAAATTTTATATGACAGTAGGACTTGGAACCACCCCTTGCCCTATTAATCAGACATGTAAAGGACCTACAAATGACACCAAATTTGCAGCTTCTATTAACAACAATTCCTTTGTAGTTTTCATTAATGAACTTCCTCAACTGTAGTTTTTATGATTATTTGTAAGTAAACATGATATTGTTATGTGTTTTTCTAACTATACATGATAGTGTTATGTGTTTTTGTATATTATAATAGCCTTATTATTTGATTGAAAGTCTTATTGATGTTTTATTGTACAGAAATGGCACGTATTGCTCATTCCTTGAGAAGGAGAAGAGTTTACGAGTTTATTCGATATATCGTTACATTAATTAATTGTATTGTATCGGTCCATTTGATGTTGTACACAGTTAGAAAAACATTACATAATGGTCAACGTCTAGGACTAGATAAACAAACTAGAAGAAAAATGAGATTGCGCAACTTAAATAGAATGATTAGAGAAAGTGACACATTGTGCAGAAACTTTCTTCGTATTAATCGGCGAACATTTGGTGCACTTCTTGAATTGGTTAGAGATATTGATGGTTTGAGTGAGACAAGAAATACGTGTTTAGAGGAGATTGTTGCAGGTTTCTTATACACACTAACTCACCATAAAAAGAATAGAATGGTTGGTGCACTTTTTTTTATAGAAGTGGTGAGACGGTTAGTAGACAATTTCATGCTTGTTTAATGGCAATCTTGAAGCTACATGTTGTATTGCTTAAGAAACCTACCCCAATACCAGAGGATTGCAATGATGATAGGTGGAAGTATTTCCAGGTACAATAATTCAACACTTTGCATTACAATAATATAAACATTACATGATCTAAAGTTCTTTTATTTTTATAGAATTGTTTAGGTGCACTTGATGGTACAATGATTAGTGTAAATGTACCTTCTGAGGATCGGTCTAAATATCGTACGAGAAAAGGTAACCTAGCAATGAATGTATTAGGAGTGTGCTCGCCTGAAATGGAATTTATATATGTCTTACCTGGTTGGGAGGGATCGGCACATGATGGTCGTATTCTTCGAGATGCTATCTCTAGACCTAATGGTTTAAAAGTTCTAAAAGGTAATTTACTTGATAAAAATGTTTCATTGAGTCCAATTTAAATGAGTGAGTGTATAATAAATAGTTCTTTAATGTGCAAAGGTTGTTATTACTTATGCGATGGTGGATATACTAATGGAGAGGGATTCCTTGCACCATATAGAGGACATCTTTATCATCTTAGGGAGTGGACCACGTCAACCTCAAAGCGCTGAGGAGTATTACAACTTAAGGCATGCATCGGCTAGAAACGTGATTGAACGATGCTTCGGGTTACTCAAGGGCAGATGGGGAATACTTAGAAGCCCTTCTTGGTTTAGTTTAGAAACACATGGTCGCATTGTACTTGCATGTGCTTTACTACATAACTTGGTCAAGAGATACATGCCTTCATTTGATGACAATGAAATGTTTATAGAGGTTGTTAGTGATGGTGATGACAGTGATGAAGACGATGAGGAGGAATACATAACCTCCATTAATGTATCCGATCCATGGACAACTTTCAGAAATACATTAGCTCAAAACATGTTCAATAACTGGAGAGCTAGAAATCATTAAGTCGAACTTGTGATATCCTATTATATTTGAACTTCTATTGTCTTGTTTTATCTGTATTTGTTCTTTTTATTTGGACTTGTATTAGTATGTTTTCTTTAACTTGAACTGTATTAGTTATACTTGGACTTGAACTAATGTGTTTACTTGGACTTGAACTAGTGTTTTAATTTAATTTTGTATATTTTAATTAGATGGATGAAAGTATGTCAAGTGGAGGTGGGAGAGGCAAGAACAAACGTTTTTGGAGTTTGGATGAAGATAATGCACTTGTAGCTGCTTTGTCTGAATTGTCTACTGATCCACACTGGAAGTGTGATAATGGGTTCAGAAATGGATATATGATTCGCTTGGAAGAGATGATTGGAAGGACCCTTCCTAATTGTGGTTTGAAAGCTTCACCACATATTGACTCAAGGATCAAAACACTTGTTACCAAATTTAGAGCTATGGCTCAAATGCTAAATACAAGTGGTTTCAAGTGGGATGATGAAAAACACACTATTTCTGTAGAGAGGAACGTATACGATGAGTATTGCAAGGTATGATTATTTTGTATTAGTTATATTTTTTTATAAGCGATTAATTATTTGAATTGACATTTATTAATTTGTTAGGGTCATCCTACTTGTAAGCATTTGTATGGAAAAGCTTTTCCTCACTTGAACATTTTGATGGAGATTTATGGCAAAGATTATGCCACTGGCAAATCAGCTGAGGGTTTTGTTGATGCGGTTGGCAATATGGAAAAAATTGCTATACCCAATCAAGTTGTGCTTGATTCAAGTGATGAGGAAGATACTAATGCTAGTGAAATGGCGGAATCTGCCCCTCCGTCAAAGAAAATGAAAAGAGAGAACACTTCAAAGCATAAGGGAGGTAAGAAGAAAGTTAGTGCTGGTAATTCTGAATTAGCAAGCTTACTAAGTTTTATGAAAGATATGAATGCACATCTTTCAACCATGGCTAATGTAATGACCCGTACTGATGAACGTGAGCAATATGCTCATGAACGTGAGCAATATGTAATTCAGGAAGGGGAAAAGGTGTTGGATGAGCTGCTTGTTTTGGAAGGTATAACTAAAAAACAAGCTTTGAAAGTAGCTCAAATTCTAACTGCAGATCCGAACAAGCTCCTGCTTTTTTCTAATTGTCCCGATGCTTTGAAAGTCATGCTTGTCAAAGATTTTCTTGGTGAAAAGGACAATGAAGATGCTTAAACTCTTTCCGGTGATGGAGTATTATGCTTAGAAGACTTTTGTTTTTTTTTATTTTGTATGAACTTTGTTAAGTTTAAAATTCAACTTTTATGAACTTTATGTTATTATCAATAAGGGTAGCAAGTGAGTGACGTTTTGGATTGTTTGGGATTATATATGAAGTTATTTTACGTTTTATGGAAACTATAGTAAAAGAGTTGGATTTTTTTTATTATTATATATGAAGTTAAAAACAATAGTTTTTGATTCAAAAAAAAAAAAACAATAGTTTTGATTCCCTATTTGAACCAAACATCCACAAAGGGAATGGAGTGGAATTGCATTCCCTTTCCTAAACATAACCAAACACATAGGGAAATCAATGTTTATTCCTTTCATTTCCTTTGGTTTCCCTTTCTTCATTCCTTTTCCCTTACTCCATGTGAACCAAACGCCCCCTAACTACATATGATAACGGAGAGATTTTCGCCATGATTAAATAATAAACCTTATTTTTTTGTAAAGCGGTGGGAAAGGCAGCTGCTATATTTACGCGGACAGAAGTATAAATAGGAAGACTTGCTAAGAAGGAACTGGAACGCCATTTTCTAAGGCAAAAGAAAAAAAAGGCGAGTAAATTACACCAATGGTACCTGAACTTTACCCTAATTCACACTTTGGTACTTAGATTACATTTTGTCTCAAAAATATACCTGAAGTAACGATGACCGGACAATTAAGTATATTTTACCGGTTAATGGCCGGTCAATGCGATTTTGATGAGTAAATTACACTGATGGTACCTGAACTTTACCCGAATTTACATTTTGGTACCTAGATTTCATTTTATCCAAAAAATATACTTCAAGTAAAGATGACTCAATATTTTAGTATATTTGACCGATCAGTGATTGATCAACCCGAGTTTGACCATTTTAAATTAAAAATTGCAACCAATCATACACTCAATTAACATAAAATTATAATACTGTCATACACTCAATTATAATTTTATGTTAATTGAGTGTATGGTTGAGTCCCAATATTTAGTTCATGTTACCCGATCACTAACCGATCAAATGAACTAAACCTTTAAGTCACATTTACTTGTGTTATGTTTTTAGGATAAAATAAAATCCAGGTATCGAAGTGTGAATTATGGTAAAGTTCGGGTACCATTAATGTAATTAACTCATGAAACTCGCGTTGACCGGTCATAACCGGTAAAAATATACTAAATTGTCCGGTCATCGTTACTTCAGATATATTTTTGGGACAAAATGTAATCTAGGTACCAAAGTGTAAACTATGTAAAGTTTAGGCACCATTGGTGTAGTTTACCAAAAAAAAAAGGCCAAAATCGAAAATCAAATCCTCATTCGACCATTTTACAGATCTCTTCTCTCCCTCGCTCGCGTGGTATCTCTTGGTGTTTCCATGGCGGAACCACCGGCGTCTCCTGCTGTTGCTATGGAGTCCAATTCTTATAACCCCGATTTGGTTAACCTAATCCCAACACATCCAACATCCGACTCTACAACACCACCACCACCACTGCCACAATTACAACAGCAATCGGCAACTTCTACTTTAGCGATAAATTCTAGTTTTAACCCTAATTCTACATTGAATCCGAATTTAGTATCTCCGCTGTTTCCTGGGATCCCATCCTTTGGGCCGCCTGCGATCTCTGGCAACGCTATTCGTCCTTCGGGTCGGTTCCGCAATTATCGCAGCTGCTGAATTATCAAAACCCTAACGCTGGGGTTCAGCCGTCTGGTGTGAGTGCGCCGATGGTTGTTGCTTCTGGTGCTCCTGGAGCCATGGCTGTCCCAGCTCAGATGATGGCTTATCAGGTCAGCCTCCGAATCCAGTTTTGAGACAATATGCCCCTATGCCAAATGTTTATGGTGCAATTCCTGGACGTGTTCCTCAAGGGACAGCCAAGAGCAATTTTATCAAACTTTAGGGTAAAATTGATCTAATTTGTCAATGTTAGGGTTAAAATTGCTCTCGCCGGCCAAAGTTAGGTGAAAATTTTCATCAGCAAAATTGCTCCGTAAAAGTTAGGGCTAATTTTCCATCTTATCCCCTGAGCTTGTGTTTTTTTAATCCTTAATATATATGCTAATTCTTACACTTTTTATTTGGTGTGAAAAGGATGCTAAGTTTGAATTAGTAGGAATCTACTCTTATACTCGCAAAAATCAAGTAATTATCCCTTCAATTGATGAGAGATTAGCTGATTGAGTTCATATCAGCTTCCTTGTTAAACCAAGAGAAAGTACGGATGATGATCATGTTGAGCCGAAGCTCATCTTTGCTGAACTGGTTGCTTATAGATCATTATTCGATTTTAGAATCGCTCATTGCTGTATACTGGAACCTAATGATCCCGGTAATGTGATGTTCCTACTACTTTTCTGCATTTTATGATGCTTATTGATCTTTTTTTCCTTTGTTGTTCTTGTTCAAAATATCAGTAACTGCCACTGTTTATTCTTTTTAATTTGAAAGATATATTTGCTAATATTTGGTTAAGTAGTTGAACAGGGCCTAGGCGAAACGAGATAAGGGCTCCCCTTCACAAAAAATATATGTACTTAAAATATGTTGATGATTTGATTACTTGATGTTGATTAATTGGTTTTGGCTCTATCTATTTTGTTGAATTTTATTCCTGTTGTCGTTTATTCTTCTAGTCTTCTCCTTCCAAATTCTGAGATACAACTCTTCTTTGCTTCCCAAATTCCAAGGTTTCTTCCTTTACATCATCAGCAACACTTGGTGTTGGTATCCCAACAAAATCACCACTCTTCTCATTTGCCTTGTAACTTGAATTTGCATACCACAAAATTACTCTGCTCAACATAACATATCAATAGGATTAGTTTAAAAGGGAATATTCCTAATATCAAACTTATTCAGTCCTAAATTGGACGATAATTACATGAGTAAGATGATGGTTTTTGATCAAATCATGCTCATTGGTGCTAATTTTTTGTTCTCCATGAAAGTTTCATCAAATAGCAATTGACTCAAAAGAAAAACAAAATTGAGATTTTGGAAATCTAGTGGATAGGATGTTCCTATCAAAGTAAGGGGTGAGGAGATTGGTAAGAAGAAGTTCTTACTATATTATGAAAATCCTTCTTCTGGATTTCCACAACAAAAATACGGTGGGTTATGCACTAATAACCTGCCTTGTTTTTGTTGGTCGAAGTGCAGAAGAAGCCTTTTCGTAGTATTGTAAGAATGTCTTCCTACCAATCTCCCCACCCTTTACTTTGATAGGAACACCTTGTCCACTAAATTTCCAAAATCCCACTTTTGTTTTTTCTTTTGACTCTATTGCTATTTGACTATGAAGCACCGACTCGGATGTGGACACGGATGCGGACACGGGTGCGGACACGGCAAACGGCATTTTTAGAAAATATGAGACACGGATGCGGCGGGACACGACAAATTCTATATAATTAATTCTATATATTAGATATAAAATATATAAAAAAAACTTGCTAAATCACAAAACAAATTGAAGAAGGAAGAGAAAGAAGCTCTAAGCGTTTATAATCGCGATACACAGGTGAGAATCAGATGTAGTTTAGGTTTTTTTTGGTCAAATTTTGTAATTGAACCATAGGTTTTAAAAGATTTAAAAAAAACCTAAACTTTTACATATTTTCACCATTAGCTGAGTCCCCGCCATGTCCCCTCGAGTCCCCGTCGTGTCTCGTCGAGTCCCTACCGTGTCAATGCCGAGTCCCATCCGTGTCCCTGATGAGTCCCATCCGTGTCCCATGTCACCGCCGTGTCCCTGCCGAGTCCCGCCATGTCCCCGGTGAGTCCCCGAGTCCGGCGAGTGCGACACGGCCACGATGACCCTGGGGAAGAGTCCGTGCTTTATAGCTATTTGATGAAGACTTGGTACGAGGGAGAGTAAAAAAATAGCACCAATGATAATGATTTGATAAAAAAATCCACAATTCTTAATTAGATAATTATCATCAACTACAAAGTAGCTAGAAAGCTTTTTAATTTAGGGCTAAATATTATGCATTGGTTCTATGATTACCAATATTTGGATTTGAAAGAGTTTGATATTAGGAATATTTTTTTTAAATTAATCATATTGATGCGGTACGTTGTGCAGAGTAATTTTGTAGTATGCAAATTAAAGTTACAAGGAGAAGCAGATGTGAAGTGTGGTAATTTTGATGGGATACCATTACCAAGTGTTGCTGAAAATGAAGAGAACTTGGAATTCGGGAAGGGAAGAAGAGTTGTATCTTGATTAATAATTCGAAACTCAGTATTTGGATTTTGGAAGAAGAAGAATAAATGAGTAATGGAAAAAACTAGAAAAGCAGAGAAGATGAAGCAATAAGTTGCCGACATTTAAGATTTTGGTCCACTAGAATTTCGTGGTCTCCATCCATATTGCTCGATTATTAAGTTTTTTACATGTATAGTACCTATTTTCTTTGGGAAATTGGGTCCCTTTTAGGCCTGGACCCTAGGCGGTTGCACTCTCTGCCTAGCCTCAAGGCTGGCCCTATAGTTGAATGAAGTCTGGTCATAGTGCAACATGCTCGATTTTGCTTCATTATACTGCCACAGTGGTTGGACTCATCACGTCACTTGTTATTGTCTCTTAGCCTTTGGAGCTGATTGAGTCTCTTGTTTTTGTTGCACATACATTTTGCCCCAGTTTACAACTTACTCTATTCCACAATCCAAATTTGAGTTCCTTCATATCATTTTCCACGTATACATCCGTGTTGAATCACTCATTTAGCTATTCACAACATGAATGCTTATGCTTCTACTGTATATGAATGAATAAATGATGGATTCTCGCCTTGGAGTGTTTGAATCTCAACTTTGGAAATATATGTATACCTGTAGGAATCACTTCTGAATAGGACTGTAATCGAGCTGAGTCGAGTCGAGCTTTGGCTTGCTCAAGCTCGGCCTTGCTATAAAATTAACGAGCTCGAGCCCGAGCTTCGAGCTTGTTTTGAGTCCAAAATCCTCTTTGAACTTGGTTCATTAAAAAATTTATATAACCACGAATTGTTTGTGAGTAAATCATTAATTATATTTATGAAGTTTGCTCACAAATAACTCTTTAATTATGTACATAACCAAGCTCACAAACAAAACTTGTGAAAAAATAAACAAGATGCTTACAAATAGTTCGTCTATTACTCATTTATTATGTTTGTGAACGAACTCATCTAATAGCAAATGAAATAATATTAAGTTTAGATATTTGTGAGCAAACACAACTATATAGTTTTATACAAAAACTAAAATTTGTTCATAAATGTTCTAATCGAGCTTGCTCGCGAGCTTTGGTCTGCTCAAGCTCGGCTCATTTACAAACCGAGCCAGTAAATCGTGCTTACAAACGGCTCGTTTACAAATCGAGCCGAGTCGAGCCGAGATTTTATCGAGCCGACCAACGAGCCGCTCATGAGCGGCTCGACTCATTTACAGCCCTACTTCCGAGTGTGGAATATGTGATCCCAGCAAGAAAATTCCTCATTCTTCTAGATACCTTGTTGGTCACTGGCCATACCAAACTGGTGAAATACCTGATTCTGTATGTGAAAGCCATTGGTACGTGTTCGGTTTAATATTTTCTTAGGTGTATGATTGATTTGACCTCATCTTTTTCCTTTGGTCTATCATGCAATTGAAGGTTCCAAGAAGATATACGTGGGAGCTCCAAGGGTCGCTAACTTGATCTTAATAAGTTATTCAAGGGGAATATCCCAAGGCTGTACGCCTGAAGGTAATATCTGATCTTTTATAATAAACAATTTGATAGGCTGATATGAATTTGATCTTATATGCATTAGCCTTTTTTAGCTGGATGCATTAGATTAGATGTTTTTTTTTGTTTTCTTCGATGATGAGCGGTCAAGATTTTAGAAAAACTAACCCCTCAAATGCCATGTGGTAGCACGTGATAGGCAATGTGTGATAGTAGGGGGTTAGTTTTAACGTTTTGAAATTCCAATCATGCTTTTTCACGTAGCATTTGAGGGCTTATTTGTTACAAATAAGCAAGTTGAGGAGGTTAATGTTAACATCTTGAAATTCAAGGTTAGTTGTAGTTTTTGGACAACTTAGGAGGCTGGAGATGTATTATGCCTTATTATTATTATTATTAGGGACAATTACAAAACTAGCACATAGGTGTTAGTTTTCTTTTCTAACTCATTTTGAAAAAATCACCAAAACTAACACATTTTATTAACTAAATTTCAACCTTGCCCTTGTCTCTAACACTCCGCTCCCCGCTCTCTAACATTCGAACTTCCATCTCTCTAACCTAACACTCCGCTATCCCTCTCTCTAACTTTCCGGCGATTCATTGACTGATTCTGTTCATTTCATCCGGCGAATCTCTGTTACTTCGAGTGGACATGGCGAGAACACGAAGCTCAAACAACGAATCGAATTCAGAAGGAATGACGAAAAAGAGGGTAAATAACTTGACTTTACATTTGCGATTCTCTCTTTATTGTATTTACATTTGCGATTCTCTCTTGTATTGTATGTACATTTGTTGGGTTTGAGAAGGAATTTTTCGTTTCGTTTCGTTTCATTTACTTCTTCTGGTGTTAGGGTTTATCTGGGTTCATCTGGTGTTAGGAAGTCATTCGGTTTGGTCGAAATGCGTCGATATGTATGTTCTATCGGCAACCTAATTGTAGATAATACATAGATATAGACAGCCTAATTGCCGATAGAACATAGATACTGACGATCTAATTGTCGATAGAACATTCATATCGACGACCTAATTGTCGATACAACATAGATACCGACGACCTAATTGTCGATAACTCTCTTATTTTAGCTTACGTTAGCTCATTCTAGCTCAATGTTATAATTAGCTTAATTGTATGTTAGCTGATGATATATCTACAATAAATTTCAGCATGATCGTGGACACAAGAGGAAGAGAGATGAGCATGGCTCTTCTTTGAAGAAGAAAGCCAAGGAGGACTCTGAATATAAATACCGAAAAACATTTGGAACGGAAAGCGTCATCACAGTTAGGTGTAACCTAAAAGCAACAAAACATATAAAGGACTTTTTAACACCAACCCAAGTAAATCTATTTAGGAAGAGTTGCTTCGGGCAGTATTTGGATATGACCAATATAGTATTTGCAGGAGTCCTCTGTCATACCCTTTTAACAAGGGAGATCATATGTGAAGACCTCAAACCCAGGGAGCTTTGCTTCAAAGTTAGAGGTGTTGAGTTGAGATTTGGGGATTGAGAGTTTGGACTCCTAAGTGGGTTACAGTTTGGAGACATGTAAGCATTTATCGAAAGGTTTAGTGCGCTAAATAAGCCAGATAGATTTAGGAAGAAGTTTTTTTCAGACAACTCTACACCAACCTTTAGAGACGTGGACACAATTATGGAGCAAACTGTTTAGAAGAATGAATCTGATCAGGATGCAGTTTCATTTGCCATGTTGTACTTTGTCATTGGCTGTGTGTTGGATAACACTGCCAACAAACAAGTTCTTCCTTGGGTTTTGGAACTTGCTGAATTTTCAACATTGTTTAACGAGTTCCCGTGGGGTGTTTTGGCCTGGGATGTGACCTACAGGTCTCTTGTCAATGGGATGATTGGTGGAAAAGGCCGAATTGATCAGTTACGTGCTTATAGGGTTCATTTGAGGACTAATCGTGTCTCATTCAACCTATATGGTTTTGCACACGTATTTCAGGTTTGATGTGTGTATATTCTATACACTAGAAATGTTAGTAATAGGCATAAATAATGAATTGGAATTTTGTTGCAGGCTTGGTTGTTCGAAGTATGGGAGGCCACCCATGGATGGTATGAGAAGAAAGGCACTCGCATCCCACGATGGATACGATGGAAAAAGACCGGTGTCCCTAAATTGACCAACGTTATAGCCATTTTTGAAGTAAGTTGACCAAACATTGTGCCTATACGTGTCACTATTATGCTAGACATCTGATTGACTTGTTTATTTGTACATGTGTATTTTTAGTCGGGTATATAACCAAATGCCACGAAACTTACAGCTGAAGATAGGGAGAAAGAAAGCTCCTGGTATCAACATCTAGTAAACCATGTGGATGGTCTGCCATGTAATTATGACCAACTGTTTATCGGTTTGGAAAAGGGGCAAGAGGAGGAAGAGGAGGGACAGGAGGAATTGGGTACATATGAAGGAGGAGAGGTTGATGTAGAGGATGACAATGAATCTGAGACTGATAATGATGAAAATGCCTTCATTGTCTCTCCTAGAATACTTGTCCAGAAGAAGAAACAATCTGGTCTGGAACGACTACTGAGGAGGATGTTTGCTGAGCATGAGAAGAAAATGAATGACAAGTTTGCTGAGCAAGAGAAGATAATAAATGAACAGTTTGGTCAGCAAGAGAGGAAAATGAATGAACATTTGTCTGCCTTTGTAAATAGATTGTCCGTTGTAGAACGTGATGTGCAGGAACTAAAGTCACAACGGGATGTGGAACGTGGGATGTATGAGGGGGAGGTGCATATGTATGAGAGTGAGAGGGAGAGTGAGAAGAAAGAGATGGATGAGCATGCAAAGGAGAGGGAGGAGAAGGAGAAGAAAGAGCAGGAGGAGAGGGAGAAGAATAGGGAGGAGAAAGAGAAGAAAGAGCAGGAGGAGAGGGAGAAGAACGAGTAGGAGGAGAGGGAGAAGAATAGGGAGAGGGAGAGGGTGGATAGGGAAGAGAAGGAGAAGAAAGAGCAGGAGGATAGGGAGAAGAAAGAGCAGAAGGAGAAGGAGAATAAAGAGCAACAACAGAAGGAGATGGAAATGGATAGGGAGAGGAGAGTGAAAGAGATGGAAATGCAAATTGTTCCTACAACTTCTGTTATAATAATTGATGTAAGTTTGTTTTTAATGTTTAACCCGGTGCTTTTAACATAGAATATCGATATAATATGTGTTTCTACTTGGTTTGCTGTTTTAACAGGATGAGAGCCATGACGGCCATGATGCTGACATAGATCATGGACAGCTTACTCTCCTGGTTAACCAGGTTGTCCAATCATCTTTACCTATGCGTGAAGACAAAGGAGAAATAGAAGATTTGACTATTGAGGTTAAACATGAGGAGGAAGGGCAGGGAAAAAGAGGAGGAAGAGGAGGTGGAAGAAGAGGAAGAAGAGGGGGGAGTAAGGGACGCAGGAGGAAGTGATGGAAGAGGAGGAAGAAGAGGGGGAGGAAGGGATGATAAAAGTAAGGAGGAAGTTGAAGTGAAAGGGAGACCCAAACAAGGAAAAAAAGTCGGGAGAGACCTCCAGTCACTATTCACTGATCATCGGATGAATTATCATTTTGCTAATGATGATGATCAGTATCCGATAGAACAATACGATGGTCACGACTGTATAAAAGGACACCTCCTACAAGCCTATGATGACTGGAAGAAGAATACCCACTGTGATCTGTTGAGGCAGTTAGGTGAAACTGAATGGGGACAGACTTTATCGTGGTTTGAAGATGCAGAGATAATTGGAAAGTACATAGACATCCAAGTAAGATACTGCTCACTTTGTATGTTTTGGTGTATATAATCCAAGTGAATGATGCATTGATATCTCATTCATATCGACGCATTACTCATTGTGATTCGTCGAAACCCATTCATATCGACGCTTAATTCACTAGGATGCATCGATATACCATTCATATCGACGCATCATTCAATTGGGTTCGTCGATATCCCATTCATATCGGTGCATTATAGCCATTTGGGTCCTTACTAATATGTGTCATTATCATTTTTGTCTGTGTTACAGCTCGTAAATGCATTTTTGTGGTTATTGAACGGAAAAAACTTCCATCAGAGGCCGGATTGGACTGCCATCGATACAAATTTCTTTGGATTCATGGAGATGTCAAATATGACCAAGAATCATGACAAACCCGGAAAATGGGATCAAGCCAAGTTGTTTGTAGATCGAATCAATGGGATGGAAGAGTTTCGAAGTCGCCGTTGGTATGAGGTTAAATATGTGCTAATACCTATCAACTACAAAGGAGAACACTGGTTACTCGGGGTGTTCTACGTGGAGGAGATGAGGATGGAGTTCTATGATAGTCTAGAGTCAAATGCATCCAACGAATCAATAGACAAATGGCTAGAACCCTGGTTTCGTATTATGACAAGAGCAATGGAAGAGGCCGAGTATTGGAAGAAAAGTGGGAGGCCTGATAATGGTAATCTATTGATAAAGTGGGAGAGGGCGCGCGGGTGCCCACAACAGCTCTGCAAATCCAATGATTGTGGTATCTTCCTATACATTTTTGCTCAGCATTATGTTGAAAAGGGGCCATTTGTACGGATTATGGCTTCTCCGGGTCTGATGGACATTTCTATCGGTTGCGGGTGTGCTTGGAACTCTTCAACCAACGCTTGTTCAACCAGAATGATCTAATTGCCAGGGCTAATTTGCTTAGATTGTAAAAGTTTGTAAAGTGTAAATGTTGATAAACTGTTAATGTTGATAAACTGTTATTGTTGGTAAACTTTTATTGTTGATAAACTGTCAATGTTGTGTTGTTGTTGGTAAACTGTTATTGTCGTATTTACCTCATATCGGCAAGTATGTAGTCGATATTTACCCTATATCGACAGTATGTAGTCGGTATTTACCCCCTATCGGCTATTATTGATCAGGATGTACATCAAATTGTTGCAAAAACATTTTAAATACATAAACTCCGGATTCCAAAGACATAAAATCTCAATAAAAAATTATCATTACAAAAGACATAAAATCTCAATCACAAATTATCAATACAACATATACTAGAGCACACTATTTTCCAGCTGAGTTCTTAGAGCAGCTTGCTTCACTCGATATTGTAGGTGGAAGCCGTGATGGAACTTGTAACATACTAGTACAATTCGCTCGATTATGATCAGTATTTTTGCACTTGGTGCATCTTGTTGGAGTTACCTCCTCGCCCCTCGATGGTATTCGGTTTTGACTTCTCAGACGACCCACTCTAGGTGCAACTTTTTTAGGAGGAAGCACCTTCATAGGAGTCTCACAAACTTTCCATTCAGACTGTTGGCCTAGTGGATGTATAGGCTCAATGTATGACAATCGTACAGTCTCATTTTTGTAGTAACGCTGGACCCACGCATATGTATTCTCTAATCGATGCATTGATGCAATCTTACATACGTGTCTGCATGGAAACTGTGACAATTGCCATTTCCTACACGTGCATGTTCCCGCCCTAAATCCACAATTCCACCCTTTCCTCGATCGCCGATTTCAAAATTGTGAGCATCAATGGGCTTATATGAACAACGAACTGACTTATTGACATGTTTATGCATCTTCTTGTTATAAAATGCGGACATATATGACCCATGTTCTCCTGCAAAAACATTTTTCATATATTAGCAGTATATAACAACTCTTAGTACCTTATACTAGAAATAAGGTCCCAATATCAAACTTGCTTTTGTGCGTCTTTCATGAAACCATGCTTGGAGGATTGTCCTTATATACTCAACCAACAATGTGATCGGTAAACATCTACCATCTCTCATTCTAGCGTTGAATGATTCTGATATGTTTGTCGTCATAATGTTATACCGACGTGCGCAAAAGTACGCACGTGTCCATTTCTCTCTTCGAGCTTACTCTAGGTAGTCCGCTACCTCCGGGCATAAAGTACGAAGTCTGACGAATCTTTCCTGAAAATCAGAGGTCCGCCAGGCTTTTGCAACTTGCTAATATGCTATGTCTAACTTTTTTCCGCCCCCAAATTTAGCCTTCACATTCTGTTTTAAATGCTGAGCACAACTTTCATGTACCGCATTTGGATACACCATATTGACTGCATAATTAATGCTCTTATTCCTGTCTGATATTATGACTAGGTCTTCAACATCACCAATACATTCCTTCAACCTGGTGAAGAAATAAGCCCATGATTCATTACATTCATTCAGACCAATTCCGAATGCAGTGGATAAATTTGATTATTACCATCATTTCCAACTGCAACATAAAGTACTCCGCCATATTTAACTTTTAAATGTGTTCCATCTACACATATAACGGGGCGAATATGTGCGTTAAAACCCCGGATTGAAGCACCCATAGCCATGAAGAAGAATTTAAAATGATCTTCATCGTCAGTTTCAATATGTGTCACCGTACCTTGATTAACAAATTTCAATGTCTCACAATAGTCAGGTAACAACATGTACGATTCTTCAAGTGAACCACTCGTGCTATCTACCACCCAACATCTTGCTCTCCAAGCTTGCATATAGGATAGGTTGATTGAAAACAATTTTTCAATCTCCCAAATGATGTGACTTAGACGGTACACTCGATTCTCCATATCCAACTTATCACTAAGTATGATACCTGCGATTTGTTTACCTGCTTGCCTATGATGCGGTAATAGTTGTCCACCCCTATCGCAAGTTTGACTGTCCATACTGTCAATTCTTCGGAGCATGAACATATCTGAACCTAGTATGACTCCACCTCTAGCCCGCCACTTGCATGTGTCAAAATGTTTGCATCGGACCTCAAACAAAGACTTAGTAGATCTGTGCACCTTCCATTCGAACATATTATCAATTGCATATCTCCCAAGTTTATCTTGCAGTTCTCGTTTGCTTTTGAACATATCGTGCGCCTTCAAACCACCATCCCCTGAAGATTCTGTAATTTTCATCAGAATGGCCGGTTCCTCTGGTACTTGTGGAACATACCGAAATGGATCTGTTCTCCTTCTCATTCTTGCTTCATCATCAATCTCATTCAAACTTGGTTGAACATCATCAATCGATGGTTCTGAAACGGATCTTTGGCGATCATCGTTATCATATACATGATCATCATTGTCATATCCATTGTAATCGTTATCATATCCATGATCATCGTTATCACAACCATTATCATATCCGTGATCATCCCCGTTCACTACATTCGCATACCCACAATTGTGATCCAATGTAATATCGTCTAGCCCAAGAGGAGATTGGGTATATGGATTCATGACATGTTTTGCCGGAGCACGAGTCTCAATTGCTATGTTGGGAACACAAGAACTTATTCTGGTTGCTTCTACTTCAGCAACAATTGGTCGTCTTACTTTCGCAACACTTGGTCGCCGTACTTCAGCAACAATTGGTCTTCTTACTTCCGCAACACTTGTTCGCGGTGTCATAGAAACATATAATGGCATCACATCATGTTTATTCCATCGACAAAACTCAATGAATCCAGCAATATCACTGTCATCCACTATGTCTGCTAATCTTCCAAAAAGTTTATTTGGACCGTATGTTGTGTGCATTGCCATTTGTATGTCAAAACAGGTTGCGTCAACGTTCAACGAAGCGTGAATTCTATCTCTCAAAGTTTGATAATCAGTTGGCGTTGAAAAATGGAGCACCTTCGATTGACCACCAACGTATATCATTGTGTCCATGGACCCCTCTTTTTTCCATTCTCCATCCCACGAAAGCATACACAGACAAGTATTCGGGGTGGACATATTTCTGCATTATCATAAAAACAGAAGTAAATTATATATTATTTGTAAATTAACGAAGAAAGCTACCGAAACATATCATGGTATACACATTTCAAACTATAAGATCCGTCGATATAACATATATATCGACACCTTTCGGCACATAAGCCTAACTCCTCTGTCGATATCTGACATATATCTACGATGCATTCTCGTGATAGCTGTCGATATTGATCATATATCGACAGATATCGACGGAAGATCAAGAGACGTTTTTCTAGAATGATCTGTTAATGAGCATTAAATGCAGTTAATGATCACTTTGACTTTCACTCTTTTTCGAATATCACTCCATCAATTAAATATGAGTCTTGTCTGTTGAGATTCCCTATGAACATTACGGTTTTTCCCCTATAAATATACGCTTTGTCTGTTCATAGTTTATTCATTCTAGTAAACTCTTAGACACTCTAGAGCGAAAAATGGAAGCGCAACCTCCACCACCTCCTCTGCTTGAATTCGAAGCACTAATAGCTTCATTCAGCGATTCGTTCCGTACGGACGAAATAATCCGCTTCATGAGGGGCATGGCGAACACCATGTCTTTCGCTGCAGATGCCATGACTGACCATCTGGAGTCAGTTAAGGAAAAAAACAGGCGGCTGAAGAGGATAATTAGGCGCCTCAAAAGGCAGTTGAAGAAGTCCAAGATGGACTACGCTGACACCCTTTTGGGTCCTGAGTATCTGAATGTTTAGTTTATGTATTTTTTGTTTTTAATGTTTATATGCTTTTGTTATTATGTGTTTTGTGTCTCTTTTGTTTATGTGTTATGTGTTTGTCTCTTATGTTTTATGCACTTTTTTATTGTGTTTTTTGTTCGTTTTTTGATGTTTTATGTATTTTTTCTTTATTGTAATATAAAAATATTGTCCTTATCTATGTTTTATGTCTTTTGTGTTTGAATCTTATGATTTAGAATGGAAAATCACATTTAACCGAGGTCGATATATGTCGATATTCATCAGCTATCGACGCAGATATATCTGTCGATATTCATAAGATATCGACGGATATCGACCCTTTCGGGAAAAAATCGCAGAGTGATGTTCCAAACCAAATGCATCTTCCTACAACAATGTCACTGTTTTTAGGGATTCGCACGACCAGGAATAACATGAAAAGGCAACAGCAACAATATAAATTGGGTTTTAGAGAAACAAAATGTTACATCTTAACCATGAATGGACGAAGCTTTAAATATTGCATAAAATCTTGAAGCACAAACTGTGGGTTGGATTGATTGTTGTTCGTAGTCTGTAAATTGATTTGTTCTTTAGAGAGAGAGAGAGAGATAGATAGAGAGAGAGAGAGAGAGCGCGCGCGAGAAAAAGAGAAAGAGGGGGGAAAGACAACGTTATAAAAGGTTAGAGACTTGCCCTTGTCTCTAACCTTTTATAACGTTGTCTTCCCCCCTCTTTCTCTTTTTCTCGCGCGCGCTCTCTCTCTCTTTCTATCTATCTCTCTCTCTCTAAAGAACAAATCAATTTACAGACTACGAACAACAATCAATCCAACCCACAGTTTGTGCTTCAAGATTTTATACAATCATGTAAGTTTTTCATTTATTTACAATATTTAAAGCTTCGTCCATTCATGGTTAAGATGTAACATTTTGTTTCTCTAAAACCCAATTTATATTGTTGCTGTTGCCTTTTCATGTTATTCCTGGTCGTGCGAATCCCTAAAAACAGTGACATTGTTGTAGGAAGATGCATTTGGTTTGGAACATCACTCTGCGATTTTTTCCCAAAAGGGTCGATATCCGTCGATATCTTATGAATATCGACAGATATATCTGCGTCGATAGCTGATGAATATCGACATATATCGACCTCGGTTAAATGTGATTTTCCATTCTAAATCATAAGATTCAAACACAAAAGACATAAAACATAGATAAGGACAATATTTTTATATTACAATAAAGAAAAAATACATAAAACATCAAAAAACGAACAAAAACACAATAAAAAAGTGCATAAAACATAAGAGACAAACACATAACACATAAACAAAAGAGACACAAAACACATAATAACAAAAGCATATAAACATTGAAAACAAAAAATACATAAACTAAACATTCAGATACTCAGGACCCAAAAGGGTGTCAGCGTAGTCCATCTTGGACTTCTTCAACTGCCTTTTGAGGCGCCTAATTATCCTCTTCAGCCGCCTGTTTTTTTCCTTAACTGACTCCAGATGGTCAGTCATGGCATCTGCAGCGAAAGACATGGTGTTCGCCATGCCCCTCATGAAGCGGATTATTTCGTCCGTACGGAACGAATCGCTGAATGAAGCTATTAGTGCTTCGAATTCAAGCAGAGGAGGTGGTGGAGGTTGCGCTTCCATTTTTGGCTCTAGAGTGTCTAAGAGTTTACTAGAATGAATAAACTATGAACAGACAAAGCGTATATTTATAGGGGAAAAAACCGTAATGTTCATAGGGAATCTCAACAGACAAGACTCATATTTAATTGATGGAGTGATATTCGAAAAAGAGTGAAAGTCAAAGTGATCATTAACTGCATTTAATGCTCATTAACAGATCATTCTAGAAAAACGTCTCTTGATCTTCCGTCGATATCTGTCGATATATGATCAATATCGACAGCTATCACGAGAATGCATCGTAGATATATGTCAGATATCGACAGAGGAGTTAGGCTTATGTGCCGAAAGGTGTCGATATATATGTTATATCGACGGATCTTATAGTTTGAAATGTGTATACCATGATATGTTTCGGTAGCTTTCTTCGTTAATTTACAAATAATATATAATTTACTTCTGTTTTTATGATAATGCAGAAATATGTCCACCCCGAATACTTGTCTGTGTATGCTTTCGTGGGATGGAGAATGGAAAAAAGAGGGGCCCATGGACACAATGATATACGTTGGTGGTCAATCGAAGGTGCTCCATTTTTCAACGCCAACTGATTATCAAACTTTGAGAGATAGAATTCACGCTTCGTTGAACGTTGACGCAACCTGTTTTGACATACAAATGGCAATGCACACAACATACGGTCCAAATAAACTTTTTGGAAGATTAGCAGACATAGTGGATGACAGTGATATTGCTGGACTCATTGAGTTTTGTCGATGTGTCCAAATTTTTTTTAATATACTTAGATGAAATATAATACATCTAATTATATGAAATATAATACATCATTTGTGTCTTAATTAATTAGGAATTTTAAGAATATTATTAACCTTAATCAAATGTCTTAATGTACGATTAAGAGCTTGGAAAGTTTTGAAAATAATTAATTAGGAGAACTTTGAGTTTTATATATACATTTGTACCTAAAAATCTGATTTTTTTTTTAAATATGTATCGGCTAGCTTCACAATTAGATATCCATGAATACCTAATGAGGATTGAAAGCTATGAATTAATATTTTGTATGATAGAACATAGAAAGTCATAGTTTATTTATTAAAAAAAAAAGAATTTGGTGGCATTTATTTAAAGAAATAGTAAAATACTTGTTGAAATATAAAACAAACAAAAGACATGTGTACAAACACTTGTCCATAAGATTTATGCATACATGACACCTTTAATATTGGTGGCATATTTTAGTGATTTGTAAATACACTCGTCTAATTCAAATTAAATGCATTTGCACATGTTCAATTTTATTTTTATTATTTTAATTCTTATCAACTATATATATAAAGGATGAAATGAATGATTGAGGGAGGGAGGAAGCAAACGAATAATAAGATTTATTTAAAAAAGAAAAGAGTTATTTTCATGATAATAAATATTAACTTGTTTTGAGGCTATGGATATTGGGCATTTAGAAGTGGATCAAATCATGAAGAAATATGGTACGGATCACACTGATAAATTTTCGGGGACCGACGGCAATATTTCGGTAACGAAATTTTATACTCAAATTATTTTTAAAAAATGCTATAGGTACGTATGATTTTGAGTAAGTTTAGTTTCGATAGTTTCGTTAGATTTTAATAGATTTACGATTTATAAATTAGCGTCTATCAATTACTAATAAAAATATAAATTTTAGACTAGTTGTCTTTTAGATTTATCGAAGTGAAATTTTGTATTACGATTTTTAGCCGTGTAACGAGTTTAAAAGTATCATCAGTCCAAACTAACTACACCGGTTTAAAATAATCGGTTTGAGTTACACAATACTATTCTGGTGATAACCGAAAATAATTCGTTAAGAATATTTCGACTAAATAAATTCTATTAATAAAATATTTTAAGTAACTTTAATTGTTAGAGTTAAATTATAGGACTAATATTGATATTTACCAAATAGAGTTGATATTGATATTTACCAATTAAAGTCGGTACAAAGTATAATATAAAATTAGTACGAATAAGACATCTAGTAATTTAACGAGTCTAACCGTATAAACCGTTCCAATTAACTATACCGGTTAAATATTATCCGTAATTAATCCGCTGACAGATAAAAATAATTCTCAGCCAAGTATTTGGTTTAAAATTCGTTTTAATGTATTTTAGTGATATTTTTAGTTTTAATTGTTATTTAAACTATTTGACTACTCTCGATTTTGATTAGAGATTAATTATTTGAAGAATGATTATTTATGATTTCGATACTTTCGAATTGAGGTCGAGAAAAATGAATTTGAGAATATTATGCGAATTGTTTTTGAGAAAGCTGATTTGGTTGTTGTTAATATTTATGTGATTTGGATCGAAATCCAAATGTGATTTTTATGTTGTGATATTTATTTTGAACGATTGATAAAAATGGTTTTGTCCATCTAGGATTGCCCGGGGTAGGGGTAGTAATTGTAAGACCATACCTAAGGGCGGTATGGCCAGAGTGCACGGCTGGTAGTCCTAACGTTAGACAAGGCGAGATATGAATGATATCTCGATTATTGATATGATTGATGTTATGATAAGCTACACGGGTGGAATTCGAGGATGAACACACAAACACAAATTTTGTATTACGTTTTGAAAATGCTTGATGATTTGAATTATAATGTTTTACGTTTGATTGATTACGGGTTGCTTTGTTAAAACAATTTATTTGATTACGAGTTGGTTTGATAAACATTTGATTGATTACGAATTGGTTTGATAAAATGTTTATTTGATTACGAATTGGTTTGATAAAACGTTATTTAATTTGATTCGTTTGATAAAATGATATATATAATTATATAGTAGTAAAGTGAAATATACAATTAAATCATTAGCGAGTTAATCAACATGTCAATAAGTTAAGAGAACTATCTAAGTTAAGAGAACTACCTAAAATAGGTAGAACTACGTGGCTTTGATTCTCGATTTAAAGATTCAAAGATATTCGGGATACGTAGGAAGCTTGATAGAATTATCAAGTCCAAGCCAAATAATTAAATAAAACTTTAGGTAGTCCGAATAAATTTTTATCTATGAAAAAATAAATTTGGTCTTTAGACTGTCAGAAGTTCGTTACCCTATTTTCCCTTCATATCCAGTGCCGTTTTGGGTCGGGTGTGACAGAATAAACCCGATGTGATGTCATTATATGTTTCTATGACACCGCGAATAAGTGTTGCGGAAGTAAGATGCCCAATTGTTGCTGAAGTACGGAGACCAAGTGTTGCGGAAGTAAGACGACCAATTGTTGCTGAAGTAGAGGCAACCAGAATAAGTTCTTGTGTTCCCAACATAGCAATTGAGACTCGTGCTCCGGCAAAACATGTCATGAATCCATATACCCAATCTCCTCTTGGGCTAGACGATATTACATTGGATCACAATTGTGGGTATGCGAATGTAGTGAACGGGGATGATCACGGATATGATAATGGCTGTGATAACGATGATCATGGATATGATAACGATTACAATGGATATGACAATGATGATCATGTATATGATAACGATGATCGCCAAAGATCCGTTTCAGAACCATCGATTGATGATGTTCAACCAAGTTTGAATGAGATTGATGATGAAGCAAGAATGAGAAGGAGAACAGATCCATTTCGGTATGTTCCACAAGTACCAGAGGAACCGGCCATTCTGATGAAAATTACAGAATCTTCAGGGGATGGTGGTTTGAAGGCGCACGATATGTTCAAAAGCAAACGAGAACTGCAAGATATACTTGGGAGATATGCAATTGATAATATGTTCGAATGGAAGGTGCACAGATCTACTAAGTCTTTGTTTGAGGTCCGATGCAAACATTTTGACACATGCAAGTGGCGGGCTAGAGGTGGAGTCATACTAGGTTCAGATATGTTCATGCTCCGAAGAATTGACAGTATGGACAGTCAAACTTGCGATAGGGGTGGACAACTATTACCGCATCATAGGCAAGCGGGTAAACAAATCGCAGGTATCATACTTAGTGATAAGTTGGATATGGAGAATCGAGTGTACCGTCTAAGTCACATCATTTGGGAGATTGAAAAATTGTTTTCAATCAACCTATCCTATATGCAAGCTTGGAGAGCAAGATGTTGGGCGGTAGATAGCACGAGTGGTTCACTTGAAGAATCGTACACGTTGTTACCTGACTATTGTGAGACATTGAAATTTGTTAATCCAGGTACGGTGACACATATTGAAACTGACGATGAAGATCATTTTAAATTCTTCTTCATGGCTATGGGTGCTTCAATCCGGGGTTTTAACGCACATATTCGCCTCGTTATATGTGTAGATGGAACACACTTAAAAGTTAAATATGGCGGAGTACTTTATGTTGCAGTTGGAAAGGATGGTAATAATCAAATTTATCCACTTGCATTCGGAATTGGTCCGAATGAATGTAATGAATCATGGGCTTATTTCTTCACCGGGTTGCAGGAATGTATTGGTGATGTTGAAGACCTAGTCATAATATCAGACATGAATAAGAGCATTGATTATGCAGTCAATATGGTGTATCCAAATGCGGTACATGGAAGTTGTGCTCAGCATTTAAAACAGAATGTGAAGGCTAAATTTGGGGGCGGAAAAAAGTTAAACATAGCGTATTTGTAAGTTGCAAAAGCCTGGCGGACCTCTGATTTCCAGGAAAGATTCGCCAGACTTCGTACTTTATGCCCGGGGGTAGCGGACTACCTAGAGGAACCTCGAAGAGAGAAATGGACACGTGCGTACTTTTGCGCACGTCGGTATAACATTATGACGACAAACATATCAGAATCATTCAACGCTAGAATGAGAGATGATAGACGTTTACCGATCACATTGTTGGTTGAGTATATAAGGACAATCCTCCAAGCATGGTTTCATGAGAGACGCACAAAAGCAGGTTTGATATTGGGACCTTATTTCTAGTATAAGGTATATACTGCTAATATATGAAAAATGTTTTTGCAGGAGAACAGGAGACATATTTGTCCGCATTTTATAACAAGAAGATGCATAAACATGTCAATAAGTCAGTTCGTTATTCATATAAGCCCATCGATGCTCACAATTTTGAAATCGGCGATCGAGGAAAGGGTGGAATTGTGGATTTACGGGTGGGAACATGCACGTGTAGGAAATGGCAATTGTCACAGTTTCCATGTAGACACGTATGTAAGATTGCATCAATGCATCGATTAGAGAATACATATGCGTGGGTGCAGCGTTACTATAAAAATGAGACTGTACGATTGTCATACATTGAGCCCATACATCCACTAGGCCAACAGTCTGAATGGAAAGTTTGTGAGACTCCTATGAAGGTGCTTCCTCCTAAAAAGGCTGCACCTAAAGTGGGTCGTCCGAGAAGTCAAAACCGAATACCATCGAGGGGCGAGGAGGTAACTCCAATAAGATGCACCAGGTGCGAGAATACTGGTCATAATCGAGCGAATTGTACTAGTATGTTACGAGTTCCATCACGGCTTCCACCTACAATATCGAGTGAAGCAAGCTGCTCTAAGAACTCGGCTGGAAAATAGTGTGCTCTAGTATATGTTGTAATGATAATTTGTAATTGAGATTTTATGTCTTTTGTAATGATAATTTTTTATTGAGATTTTATGTCTTTGGAATCCGGAGTTTATGTATTTAAAATGTTTTTGCAACAATTTGATGTACATCTTGATCGATAATAGCCGATAGGGGGTAAATGTCGACTACATACTGCTGATATGGGGTAAATACCGACTACATACTGCCGATATGGGGTAAATACCGACTACATACTTGCCGATATGGGGTAAATACGACAATAACAGTTTACCAACAACAACACAACATTGACAGTTTATCAACAATAAAAGTTTACTAACAATAACAGTTTATCAACATTTACACTTTACAAACTTTTACAATCCAAGCAAATTAGCCCTGACAATTAGATCATTCTGGTTGAACAAGCGTTAGTTGAAGAGTTCCAAGCACACCCGCAACCGATAGAAACGTCCATCAGACCCGGAGAAGCCATAATCCATACAAAATAACCTCTTTTCAACATAATGCTGAGCAAAAATGCATAGGAAGATACCACAATCATTGGATTTGTGGAGCTGTTGTGGGCAACCGCGCACCCTCTCCCACTTTATCAATCGATTACCATTATCAGGCCTCCCACTTTTCTTCCAATACTCAGCCTCTTCCATTGCTCTTGTCATAATACGAAACCGGGATTCTAGCCATTTGTCTATTGATTCGTTGGAGGCATTTGACTCCAGACTATCATAGAACTCCATCCTCATCTCCTCCACGTAGAACACCCCGAGTAACTAGTGTTCTCCTTTGTAGTTGATAGGTATTAGCACATGTTTAACCTCATAACAAGGGCGACTTCGAAACTCTTCCATCTCATTGATTCGATCTACAAACAACTTGGCTTGTTCCCATTTTTCGGGTTTGTCATGATTCTTGGTCATATTTGACATCTCCATGAATCCAAAGAAATTTGTATCGATGGCAGTCCAATCCGGCCTCTGATGGAAGTTTTTTCCGTTCAATAACCACAAAAATGCATTTACGAGCTGTAACACAGACAAAAATGATAATGACACATATTAGTAAGGACCCAAATGGCTATAATGCGTCGATATGAATGGTATATCGATGAACCCAATTGAATGATGCGTCGATATGAATGGTATATCGATGCATCCAAGTGAATTATGCGTCAATATGAATGGGGTTCGACGAATCATAGTGAGTAATGCGTCGATATGAATGGGATATCGACGCATCATTCACGGGGGGTATTCTTCTTCTAGTCATCATAGGACTGTAGGAGGTGTCCTTTTATATGGCCGCGACCATCGTGTTGTTCTATTGGATACTGATCATCGTCATCAGCAAAATGATAATTCATCCGAGGATCAGTGAATGGTGACTGGAGGTCTCTCCCAACTTTTTTTTCTCGTTTGGGTCTCCTTTTCACTTCAACTTCCTCCTTACTTTTACCATCCCTTCCTCCCCCTCTTCTTCTCCCTCTTCTTCCTCCTCTTCCATCACTTCCTCCTGCGTCCCTTATTCCCTCTCTTCTTCCTCTTCTTCCACCTCCTCTTCCTCCTCTTTTTCCCTGCCCTTCCTCCTCATGTTTAACCTCAATAGTCAAATCTTCTATTTCTCCTTTCTCTTCACGTGTAGGTAAAGATGATTGGACAACCTGGTTAACCAGAAGAGTAAGCTGTCCATGATCTATGTCAGCATCATGGCCGTCATGGCTCTCATTCTGTTAAAACAGCAAACCAAGTAGAAACACATATTATATCGATATTCTATGTTAAAAGCACCGGGTTAAACATTAAAAACAAACTTACATCAATCATTATAACAGAAGTTGTAGGAACAATTTGCATTTCCATCTCTTTCACTCTCCTCTCCCTATCCATTTCCATCTCCTTCTGTTGTTGCTCTTTATTCTCCATATCCTCCCGCTCTTTCTTCTCCCTCTCCTCCCTATCCACCCTCTCCCTCTCCTCCTGCTCGTTCTTCTTCCTATCCTTCATTTTCCTCTCTTGCTGACCAAACTGTTCATTTATTATCTTCTCTTGCTCAGCAAACTTGTCATTCATTTTCTTCTCATTCTCAGTAAACATCCTCCTCAGTAGTCATTCCAGACCAGATTGTTTCTTCTTCTAGACAGGTACTCTAGGAGAGACAATGAAGGCATTTTCATCATTATCAGTCTCAGATTCACTGTCATCCTCTACTTCAACCTCTCCTCCTTCATATGTACCCAATTCCTCCTGTCCCTCCTCTTCCATGTCTTCATCCTCTTCCTCCTCTTGCCCCTTTTCCAAACCGGTAAACAGTTGATCATAATTACACGACAGACCATCCACATGGTTTACTAGATGTTGATACCAGGAGCTTTCTTTCTCCCTATCTTCAGCTGTAAGTTTCGTGGCATTTGGTTCTATACCCGACTAAAAATACACATGTACAAATAAACAAGTCAATCAAATGTCTAGCATAATAGTGACATATATAGGCACAATGTTTGGTCAACTTACTTAAAAAATGGCTATAACGTTGGTCAATTTAGGGACACCGGTCTTTTTCCATCGTATCCATCGTGGGATGCGAGTGCCTTTCTTCTCATACCATCCGTGGGTGGCATCCCATACTTCGAACAACCAAGCCTGCAACAAAGTTCCAATTCATTATTTATGCCTATTACTAACATTTCTAGTATATAGAATATACACACATCATACCTAAAATACGTGTGCAAAACCATATAGGTTGAATGAGACACGGTTAGTCCTCAAACGATCCTTATAAGCACGTAACTGATCAATTCGGCCTTTTCCACCAATCATCCCATTGACAAGAGACCTGTAGGTCACATCCCAAGCGAAAACACCCCACGGGAACTCGTTAAACAATGTTGGAAATTCAGCAAGTTCCAAAACCCAAGAAAGAGCTTGTTTGTGTTGGTCCCGTGTGATTAGTTCTAGGGGGGGGGTTAAGAACTAATGTAACTTTTTCGCTAAATAATGCTGACTTAATTAATTCTTTAAGTTACTTAACTTAGTTTTAGGTCAGAACGGCCGAGAAATATAAGACAGCTTTAGTCAGATGCTCACTAGAACTGTTTTACTTGTGAGTTGAGAATTAACACTTGAGGTCAGCTTCCAACTCAGCACCAAGATTACTCAGTGTCAGCTTTTGCAATTTATCTCCTGAGCAATTTAATCAGACAACACATATATAGATATATTGAGAGAGAGAGAGAGTTAGAGATTACTCAGCACAACTTATCCTGGTTCGGCCTTTCCGCCTACGTCCAGTCCCCAGAGTCCCTCTAGGCTTTTTCAATCCAATACTGAGCTCTTTAAAGGTATAGCACAAACCGTTTACAAGGCAGTTGAATATGCAAGAGTACCTTCATCTATTCGTCTACTCAACTCCTACTAAGTGTTATAACCGAACACCTAGATTTCTCTACCATTGAGTACTTCAAACCGAGTACTCAGCACCACTCTCTCAATTTTACAATTGATACAGACTTGTTCTTTCTAGATGTAGAACACTTTAGATGATTACAAAATCAATCTAGCTTTTACACAGAAATAGAAGTTTGGTGTAAGATCTTTTTTCTTGTTTGAATGTGCTTTGTATCTTTTCTCCTTTTCTCTTGTATTTTTCTTGGCAAAATCGGCTAATGATCCATGCATAAACTTGTCCTTTTATAGTTGATATCTGAAGGCACAATCATTTGAATCCGGAATTATCCATTGGATTCAAACGGCTCTTTCTTGCGACATTGTTCTAGTCAGCTCCAGATTTGCAGGCCAATCCTGTCGTCTGAATTTCGCAGGCGTCAGACTTGTCTTCTTCCCGCAGGTGTGTCTTCTAGTGCCAGTTCGTCTTTTAGCTAACGGACAGTTGACCCATGCATCTCGAAATTGACTCTGTGAGTAATTCCAAGGTTTCTATTATTGGTGCAGACAGTTGTCGGATCTTGTCTTCTAGCAAACGGATCATTCATGCTGTCCTGACGAACACTCAGCTTGACTTTATTGACGTTGCTTTTGTTCTTTGTTTCTGAGTCACTCTTACTCAGCTTCCGTGGTCATCTTCGTCTGCAAGCTTTAGTTTAGAGAAGGACTTCTCTTCTTTGATACTAAGTTGCGTCTTATTCAGCTTCTTTGGTTAGCTTCATCTTCAAATATTTGTTCTGAAGATGGCTTTTCTTCTGTTATGCTGAGTTGCACTCCACTCAGCTTGTGCTGTGTTCTCATGCTGACTTCGTCTT
The DNA here is from genome assembly GCF_963576675.1 of Euphorbia lathyris. NCBI lineage: Eukaryota > Viridiplantae > Streptophyta > Magnoliopsida > Malpighiales > Euphorbiaceae > Euphorbia > Euphorbia lathyris. The sequence continues at coordinate 4,593,435 of NC_088917.1, read as the reverse complement.
GTCTTACTTTTTGATTCTGTTTTCATTTATATTTATACTCAACATTGAACAAACATATTAGTACAATTAAATCAAAGCACCTAAATTTAATTGCCCCTTAATCATGGATTAACTTAAATAATTTTGTCAAATCAAAATCATGTGGAAAGGTGTTTCAACAAACTCCCCCATTTTGATGTTGGCAAAATATTTAATTAATGGAACTCAGTTTTGAAATTCCCCATGATTGATTTATTTTTCATTCTTCTGAAGTTACTCCCTCGTAAGGGTTGCATCTATTGACTTAAATTAACTCTAAACCTTCTAAGATTTAATTGAGTAAAATTAAGACATGCTTATACTGACTAAGTTCAATTCTAGACCTTCCAAGATCTAATTCAGATGAGCCTAGGTCAGCTTTCAGAAGAGTTCGAAATTTTGAAACATATTTTTACTCAGTTTGATACATGAATAGTTTAGGTATCAGAGTTTATGGAGGATTATATCAGAGCTTATTAATCATGTATCAGAGCAAATGAAAGGATGTATCAAAGCAAATGTGTACTGAGTATGTTCAATTTTAGTTTTGTTTGTTTGTTCAATTAAGACAGATCAACACATAGCACAATAAGTAAGTAAGCATCACATAAGATTTGTCAATTTGAATAAAGGATGCATGGATATATATAGATGGTCAACATTAACAAAACATAACACTCCAGATAAAACTACAAGTCAAAAGCTACAACTAGCCAATCTATTTCTTCCTGTTGACTTGAGCTTGGTGAGCAGGATTTACTTTGCTTTTCCCTTTGGCGGTTCTTTGTTGCTGACTGCCGGATGCTTCCCCCATTTGCTGAGTTCCATCAGCTTGTTCTTTCTCTCCCATTTTGCCAGCATCAGATGAAGGGGGAAGAAATGTCTCGCGGAGAGCAGCACGAGTGAGTTTTGTGGAGTATGCTCGGAGTTGACTCGTACTCTCCCGAAGACCGTCGAAGACAGCCATGCCATCGTCCATTGTGGCAGTAGGGATCCTAATATTAGCACTTAGCATGCTCAGTAGATACTCCTGTGATTTCCCAATCCAAGTGATGGATTCTGTCAGCTTGGCCCTGGAGGGAGTTCATGTGATTGACCATTGTCAGCTGGAGTTCAGTCAGCTTTACTATAGATTCTTGCTTGGGTTGTTGAGATTGAAAGGATGTCATGACACTCAGTAAGTCCTTGAGACCCTTGATTTCAGATAGAAGCTGAGTGACAAAAGATATGTGTTGAGGCTCAACATGGAAAAACCCAGCAGCATCGACATGAGATTGGTTAATGTCCTGAAGTAGTGATTGAGCTGAGTCAATGATTTTTCGCCCAGACTCAGTTGCATGTAAGTAAGCGTAAGTCCCATCAGGATGATGCTCAGCGGCCGGAATTGGAATAGCACCGGATGGAGGAGGTGTTTGGTGCTGTCCAGAATTAGATGTGCCAGCATGGTTAGCAGCTGGACTTTGATTCAGATTACCAGTAGGAACTGACTGGTTTTCATTCTGCATCGAAGGATTTGGAAGAGGTGGATCGGCAGAGATATTGACCTGTTCAGAGTCAGCTTGAAGTTGAGTTGAAGGTGAAGGTAGATCAGTGCTGACCTGAGCAGAATTTTCCTTTGCTAACTCTTGATTTTGAGCAGCTTGGACTTCGAGCTCTTGCTCGGCAGGAATTGGATTTTCAGGAGTCTTGGCTTGTTTCTCAGTTTGAGAAACAGTGGCTTGCTTTTCCTTGAGTTGGTCCAAAGTTGGTTCAATGGCATTGTTGAAGAACTGGAACTGGAGTGTGGTAAGGGCAGAGATTGGTTCCCTTAGCGGAGAATCGTCCAGAAGATCAATGATAGGAGACTTTTGAGCTTTTCGCTTGAGTCGTTTTCCTGTGCTGACTTTTGGAGGAGAAGGATCAGCAGGAATGGAGTCAAGTGACTCAGAAGATGAGTTCAACTCAAGGTCAGCATTGAGATCTTCCACAGCTCTGTCTTTCTCAGCATCAGCTGTCTTTCTCGGCACAGTTGGATTCTCAACCTGCTCAGCATCATCTGTCCTTTCATCATCAAATTGACCTCCAAGATCACCCAATTCTTCTTCTTGGTCAGCAGGAGTTTTCTCAAGATCTATTTCTTGACTTTTCATAAAGTGCGAATCTTTAGAGATTACACAGTCAAGCGGCAGTGCATCGATTGAGGTAAGTCCAGAGGATTTCTTCTTCTTCTTTCTCAGAGGCTGCTCAGGAGTATCTTCACTCTCTTCCTCAGGCTCAACTTGCCTTTTCAGTTTTTCTGCTGACTTAGGTGCCTCTTGACCTTGCTCAGTATCACCTTTCCTTGCACTGGACACAATTCTTAGCTTTCTAGGAGCTGTGTTTATCTCCTTTGCTGACTGGTCATCTTTCCTCTTCTTGTCCTGCCTTGTGCGATCAGCAGGCTCCTTGCTTGTCATCACCGTCTTTCCTTTCTTGGTCGGCATAGCTTGCGCTCCTCCCTCAGCATTACCTGCTTCCTCATTTTCTTCAACAACCCCCTTTCCTTTCTTAGACTTAAGAGGTTGGTTGTATGCTAACCCAAACAGCAGTGCCGCTGTAATTTCAGTACCCCATGACTCAGCTTCACCAACCGTGTTTATTTGTTGGTCTTCAAGAATTCTCGTGATGAGGGAGCCCAACCTGAGTTTCCCTGTGCTCCGTTGAAATGCACCAACAAGAAATACGGGCATGTTGAGTGGTTTGTAGGCCAGCATATGCCAGATGAAGTTTTGCTCGAAATTGGATGCTAATGAGGCAGAGTTGATCTTAGGGAATATGAAGTTGGTCAGGATGTAATGGGCCATTTTTTGATCCTGACCCATACATGTACTGGCTATTTCTCCTTTGTGAGTCGTCGGTTTACAGAACTCAACAGGGTAGTCGAGTTTGACGTTTGTGGTTCTGAATTCTTTTCCTTTGTTCGACAGTTTTAGCAAAGTTGCTAGATAGGATGGGGTTACTGTGATGTCCTTGCCTGAGACCTGGGTGATGGCCGGCGTTGTCCTTATCAACCTTGAGATTCGAATAAAATTCACTTACTAACCGTGGGTAAGTCTTACCGGACAGAGAGAAGAATTTTGACCACCCATTTTTAGAGATCCATTCGCAGAATGGCTTTTCAGCTGTTACGAAACTTGGGGAGAACCACCGGCAACGAAGTACTTCACAATTTTTTACACAGTTGTAAACCTGAACAAATTCCTGTTCCTCAGGTTGCTTGTCTTTCTTTTCCTTCTTCTTTTTCTGTTTCTTGGATGGAGTTGCTTGGTCAGCTCGAGGGTCTTTGCCGGAGGTGCTGACCTTAGATTGGTCATGCTGACCATAACCTTGAGACTCACTAGAGGTCTCTACATATTCCTGCTGAGCAGGAGACGAAGGGTTTTCATCGGAGTGATTTTGGTCGTAATCACCGCCGGAGATGTTTTGAGAATCAGACATAATTTTCTCAAGAATTTTAAAGAGGTTTTGGGTTTTAAGAGAGAGAGAGATAGAATGCGAGCAATTTTGAGTGTAAAGAGATACAAGTGGGAATTCGTCCACTACTTATAGAAATACCGAGTTGATCTGATACGTTGGAGTAGCCGTTTTACCTCGAGATGATCAATCGACAATAATTCTGGCATTTATGACACAATCGGCGCATGTGTTTTCTAATAATTGCGCCTACGTCATCCTAAATGTCTATTAATGCGCGTGCTAGCATTTATTGTGCATAAGAGTTTTACTCAGTTTTGATAAGCCTAAACGTTTGAGATTCTAGGAAGTTAGTGTTGGTCCCGTGTGATTAGTTCCAAGGGGGGGGGTTAGGAACTAATATAACTTTTTCGTTTTAATTATGCTGACTTAATATAATTCTTTGAGTTTTACAACTCAGCTTTGGTCAGCACGGCCGAGTGAGGCGTAAGACAGTTTTAGTCAGATACTGACTAGAGCTGCTTTACTTCCGAGTTGGGAAATGACACTTTTGTGGTCAGCTTCCAACTCAGCACTCTGATTTACTCAGTGTCAGCTTTAAACAATTTATGTACTGAGTAAATATAACAAGCAACACATACAGATATATATTGAGAGAGAGTTAGAAATTACTTAGCACGACTTATCCTGGTCCGGCCTCTCCGCCTACGTCTAGTCCCCAGAATCCCTCCGGGCTTTTTAAATCCAATACTGAGCTCTTTAAAGGTAGAGCACAAACCGTTTACAAGGCAGTTGAATATGCAAGAGTACCGTCCTCTATTCGTCTACTCAACTCCTACTAAGTGCTATAACCGAACACCTAGATTTCTCTACCACCGAGTACTTAAAATCGAGTACTCAGCACTACCCTCTCAATTTTACAATTGATACAGAATTGTTCTTTTTCAGACAAAAAACACTTTAGATGATTACAAAAATCACTCTAGCATTTACACAGAAATGGAAATTTGGTGTAAGATCTTTTTCTTGTTTTTGTGTGCTTTTGTATGTATGCTTTTTCTCGTGTATTTCGGCAAAGGATCCAAGAAGTGTACTTGTCCTTTTATAGTTGAGGTCTGAAGAAGAAATGATTTGAATCTGGAATTATCCGTTGGATTCAAACGGCTTTTCCTTGCGACATGTTCTGGTCAGCTTCATATTTGCAGGCCAATCCTGTCGTCTGAATTCCGCAGGCGTCAGGCTTGTCTTCTTTTTGCAGGTTTGTCTTCTTGTGCAGGTTTCGTCATTTAGCCAACGGACATTTGACCCATGCGTCTCGAAACTGTATCCATGCATGATTCCAAAGCTTCTGAGTTGGCACAGATCTCTGTCGGATCTTGTCTTTTAGCAAACGGATCATTGGTGCTGTCCTGAAAATCATTCAGCATGACTTTGATAGCCGTTGTCTTTGATTGTTGCCAATTCCGATACTGAGTTGCCTTTCACTCAACTTCCACGGTCAGCTTCATTCTGCAAGATATAGTTCCGAAGAAGACTTCACTTCTTTTATGTTGAGTTGCTTTTTACTCAGCTTCTGTGATCAGCTTCATTTGTAAGCTTCGGTTCTGAAGAAGACTTTCCTTCTTTCGTACTGAGTTATTCTTTACTCAGCCCGTGCTATGTTATCATGATGACTGAATTCTTTTTTACTTAATTCCTGTTCTTATAAATACTTTTATACTTAATATTGGACAAACGCATTAGTACAATTAAATCAAAGCACTTAAATTTAATTGTCTTTATCATGGATTAACTTAAATAATTTTGTCAAATCAAAATCATGTTGGAAATGTGTTTCAACAAACTCCCCCATTTTGATGTTGGCAAAATTCTTTAATTATGGAACTCAGTTTTGAAATTCCCCATGATTGGATTGTCTTTCGTCCTTCTGAAATTACTCCCCCGTAAGGGTTGCATCTATTTGACTTAATTTAACTCTAAACCTTTCAAGATTTAATTGAGAAAAATCAAAGCATGCTTGTACTGACTAAGTTCAATTCTAGACCTTCTAAGATCTAATTCAGATGAGCCTAGTTCAGCTTTCAGAAGAGGTCAATATGTTGGAACATGTGTTTACTCAGTTTGATACACGGTCAGTTTTAGGTATCAGAGAGAGAGATTATATCTATGAATTTATGTATCAGAGCAAAGTGTATTCATGTATCAGAGTAAATGTTTGTTGAGAGTTTTTCACATGCATGTTCCCTTTTAATTTCGATTGTTTGTTCATTTAAGACTGTTCATCATATAACACATTTAAGTAAGCATCATATGTAGATAAGTCAGTTTAAGTAAAAAGGATGCTTAATATAGATAGATGGTTAGTCAGCATACAAAATAGAATACAAACCAAGTTTTAAGATTGACTAAACTACTTTTTCTTGTTAACTTGGGCTTGATGAGCAGGATTCATTTTGCCTTTCCCTTTGGCATTTCGTTGTTGCTGACTACCTGCTTCCCCTGATTTGTGCTGAGTTCCATCAGTTTGTTCTTTCTCCCCCGTTTTGCCAGCATCGGGCGGAGGAGGAATGAAAGTGTCGTTGAGAGCAGCACGAGTTAATCTCACAGAGTATGTCTTAAGCTGTTTCGTGCTTTCCCGGAGACCATCGAAAACAGGAACTCCATCGTCTATAATGGATCCGGGGACTCGAATAGATGCACTAAGCATACTGAGAATATACTCTTGTGATTTCCCAATCCAGGTCAGCGTGTCAGTCAGCCTAGCATAAGCTTGATGATACATTTTGAGCAAAGCTGAGTCGTAGAACTGACGTTGAGCATTTGTGTGGCGCACATGTTTGAAGGTGGCTTGGGAATATTGCAGGATTTCATTTGTTTTCACTAAGTCAGTATCCATTTCTTCCATACTCAAGTTGAGTAGACGGATAGCTTCGCTGATTTTCTCGATCGAACACTGGGAAGAGGAGGAAATTATCGCACGAGCGTCGGCCAGCTCAGAGTGTAGCTTGGTGAAGTGGTGGTCAACCTCAGTAGTGGTAGCATATCCCGGGTTTACTGCAGACAGCATTTATTTGGCCTTGGAGGGAATCCATGTGATTCACCATCATTAACTGCAGTTCAGCCAACTTTACTATGGAGTCTTGCTTGGGCTGTTGAGTTTGAACAGTTGTCATGACACTCACAAGATCTTTAAGACCCTTGATCTCATTCAGGAGCTGAGTGACAGAAGAAAGTTGGGTTGACTTAACATTAGCGAACCCAACAACGTCGGCATGAGAAGGATTCAAATCCTGGAGAATGGATTGAGCTGAGTCAATGATTCGACGCCCAGACTCAGTAGCATTTAGGTAAGCATAAGTTGCCTCAGGAGTTCTCTCAGCGGCCGGTATCGGAATAGTACCAGATGGTGGAGGAGTAGGTTGTTTACCAGAGCCAGATGGGCCAGTCTGATCACCAGTTGGACTTTTGTTTAAGTCAGCACCAGGAACTGACTGTTCAACATTCTACGAAATTGGGTTAGAAAGAGGTGGATCGGCAGAGATGTTGACCTGCACAGTATCATTCTGAAGTTGAGTTGGTGCAGGAGGAATTACTTTAGAATTTACGTGGACAGGATTTTCCTTTGCTTGCTCACCTTCTTGAGCAGCTTGAACTTCGAGCTCTTGCTTGGCAGGGATTGGATTTTCAGGAGTCTTGGCTTGTTCCTCAGTATGAGTAACAGAGGCTTGCTTTTGTGTCAACTGATCCGGAGTTGGCTCTATTACGGAGGAGAAGAATTCGTACTGAAGTCCGGTTAGGTTAGTAATTGGTTCTCTAAGTGGAGAATCAGCCAGTAGGTCTAGCGAGTTGGACTTGTGAGCTTTGCGTTTGAAACGCTTTTCAGAACTGACCTTGTTGGTTGGAGGTGATTGATCAGCAACAATCGAGTCTAGAGATTCAGAAGAAGAATTGAACTCTAGGTCAGCATTAAGGCTTCTCACAGTTTGAACTCTTACCGTTTGGTCAGCTTGTAGTTCAGTTGGCTCATCATCAACTGACTTAGTTTGCTCAGCAGCATCCTTATCTTGCTCATCATCAACATTAGCTGTTCGCTCAGCTTCAAACTGGCCTCCAAAATCTCCCAATTCATTTTCCTGGTCAGAAGGGGTTTTCTCAAGGTCAATCTCTTGGCTTCTCACGAAGTGGGAATCGTCAGAGGCGACAAAACCAAGAGGGGCAGCATCAATTGGACTCAGACTAGATGTTCTTCTCTTCTTCCTTAGAGGTGTCTCAGGGGTTTCCTCTTTCTCTTCTTCCTCAGGCTCAGCGGGCCTTTTTCCTGCTGACTTAGCTTGCTCAGCAGCAGCCTTCTGCACGCTAGATACAATCCGAAGTTTCTTTGGGACAGTATTGATGTCTTTAGCGGCTTGGTCAGCTTTCTGCTTTTTATCTTGCCTGGTGCGGTCAGTACGGGGTTTTACTGCAGCTTTCTTTCCCTTCTTAGCCGGCACAGCTTGTGCTCATTCCTCAGCATCAACTTTTTCCTCATTTTCTTCAACAACCCCCTTCCCTTTCTTAGACTTGAGAGGCTGGTTGTATGCTAACCCGAACAGTAATGTCGCTGTAATCTCAGTTCCCCATGACTCAGTTTCACCGACCGTGCTCACCTAATGGTCTTCAAGAATTCTTGTGATGAGGGAGCCCAACCTGAGTTTCCCAGTACTTCGTTGGAATGCACCGACAAGGAAGACAGGCATATTGAGTGGTTGGTAGGTCAGCATGTGCCAGATAAAATTCTGCTCGAAGTTGGAGGCAGATGAGGCTGAGTTTACTTTAGGAAAGATAAAGTTGGTCAAGATGTAATGAGCCATCTTTTGATTTTGACCCATACACGTGCTGGCTATTTCTCCCCTGTGGTTCTTAGGTTTACAAAACTCAACTGGGTAGTCAAGTTTGACGTTTGTGGTTCTAAATTCTTTACCCTTGTTGGGCAGTTTTAGCAAGGTTGCAAGATAAGACGGAGTTATCGTGATGTCCTTGCCCGTGACCTTTGTGACTAGATGGTCAGCGTTGTCCTTATCCACCTTCAGATTCGAATAGAATTCCCTTACTAATCGTGGGTAGACTTTACCAAAGAGGAAGAATAATTCCGACCACCCGTTTTTGGAAATCCATTCACAGAACGGCTTCTCAGCGGTTACAAAACGCAGGGAGAACCATCGGCAACGAAGTACCTCACAGTTCTTGACACTGTCGTAGACCATAATGTTGGTCCCTTATAACGTAACAAGTTAGTGTTGAAACACCTTTCCACATAATTTTGATTTGACAAAATTGTTTAAGTATAATTGAAATACATATTCTAAACACACTAAGTTTAAATGCTTTGATTTATTCTACTAATGTGTTTGTTCAATGTTGAGTTAAAATTGTTTATAAGACACAAGAATTAAATGGCCCAAGCCCAATACGGAAGTCAAGGCCCAAGTCAAACAAATCAGTACAACTCGACCCGCGTTTGTCAAGACGTTGCCGTTTTGAACAAAACGCAACTCAGCAAAAGAAGGATCTAGAAGACCTTCGGGAACAACTTCAAGATGAAGCTGCTAAGTAGTCTCGACAAAGCGTACAAGACAGCAGCTGGCAAATGAAAACTTCCAGACAAAGTATTTCTACTTTGGGTAAAGTTCAGACGACACAGTATGCTGTCCAGTTGACTTTACCATAAAAGGAGAGACAGTCTGCTGAGCTGACCGAGGACAGAAGATACACAAATCTGATTGGCCGAGAGCTCTGAGCAAGTCAGGATGACAACGACAGGAAGCTGTTTCCCTCCAACGGTTATTTCGAAATTCGAAATGACTGATGCCCAGACGTCTCTATAAATAGTGCCATCAGAAGCTTCACTCATACAGAACTTGATCAAGCCATTACGCTGACCAAATTTCTACATAAGTTCTGCAAGCAAAGAAGCAAAGCAAATCTTACACTACAATTCTTATATCTGTGTAAAAGTCTAGAGTGATTGTTTCAATCGTCTAAAGTGTCTTAGCAAATCTTTGTATAGTACAAAACACTTATCATTTCTAGAGATAGAAAGGAGAGGCTAAGTACTCGGTTTTAGTACTCAACAAGAGATTAGGATTGAGTAGAGGTATAGAGGAAGGTACTCTTATCATACTCAGTTGCTAAGATTGTAAAAGGTTTGAGGCTCTACCTTTAAAGAGCTCAGTAGAGGATTCGAAATCTCGGAACGTGTTCCGGGGACAGGACGTAGGCTTAGAAGAAGCCGAACCTGGATAAATCTGCTGAGTGAAGTATTTCTTACCTTTAACTGCTTATATATATTGCTTGCTTAAAATAACCAAAAACTGACCAAGTAAAGAGGTCAAGTTGAGTTGTGCACGTTAAACGTCTGAGCTCAGGAATAGACTCTAAGTGCTATCTCCTAACTCAAGCTAAGAACTGACCTAGTCACCAGTTAACTAAGCCAGTATCTTGCTGTTTACTCAGCGCCGCTGTTAAAACCTTTTTTCTTTAGAAAAAGAAGTCTGCCCTAATTGCGAAAAATTTTAAATAGTTCCTAACCCCCCCCCTTAGAACTATACTTGCAACCTTACAATGGACCAACAAGTGGTATCAGAGCCAAAAATCTCACTGTAAAAGGTCTAACAACCTTGAGCTGATCCCTACCATGGGCGAAAACAGCACTCGGTTTCTCCCTGGAAACCAAACAACTCAAATACTGCCTGAGGGGCTATCCATTACTAGGCCTCCCCTATTCTTCGGGTCAAACTATACCTTCTGGAAGAATAGGATGAAAAACTTCATTCAGGCTACAAACATGAGTGCATGGCTATCTATAGTCCAAGGCCCATTTGTACCTGTCGAGGTTGTGGCTGGCCAAACAGTTGTAAAAGCTGAGGCCAAATGGACAAAGGATGATCTTAAGAAGCTTCAAAATCACGCTTCGGCTATCAATATGCTTCACTGTGCGCTCGATGCTACAGAATATAATAAAATCTCAGGTTGTGAGTCGGCACAAGAGATCTGGAAAAATCTGGAAGTCACCTACGAGGGAACCAATAAAGTAAAGGAGTCCAAGGTGAATCAGCAGATGAGACTGTACGAGCTGTTCGAGATGAACAATGATGAGGGCATTTCAGACATGAATGCAAGGTTTACCAACATCATTAATGAGCTCAAGAGACTTGGAAAAATCTTCACTGAGGAAGAACAAGTCAAAAAGATACTCAGGAGTCTTCCTAAAGATTGGCAAGCAAAGAAGACAGCAGTTGAGGAAGCTCAGGATTTAACCACCTACAAATATGACGAACTCATCGGTTCATTGCTGACCCATGAGATATCCATGAAAAACTTTGAGGTGAAGGAAAAATCTGAAGACAAGAAGTAGAAATCCCTTGTCATGAAAGCTGACTCCACTGACGGGAGTTCAACTGACGATGAGGAGATGGCCATGTTCACAAGGAAGATGAAAAGGCTATTCAGGAAGAGTGACAAATACTCTAAAAAGCCTTACAGAAAGTTTGATAAGTATAAGGCTGACTCAAGTGACAGCAAATACAAAAAGGACAGCTCAAAGCCCATTACATGTTTTGAGTGCCATCAAACTGGCCATATTAAGTCAAACTGCCCCACACTAAGGAAGGACAAGAAGAGTGGGAAGAAGGCAATGGTGGCTACTTGGAGCGACAGTAATGAGTCTTCATCTACAGAAACTGAGGCCACCGAGTCAGCGAAGATATGCTTCATGGCTGACGAACTTGCTGAGCCATGCGTCTCTGAGCATGCTGACCTATCAGATGACGAGGAGCAATCAAATGAGGTAATTTCTCTTCCCCAGCCCAGAAACGATATGGTTAATGCCCTGAGTGATCTCTATACACTTGTCAAGAAGTGTAATAAGAAAGTTAGAGCACTCAGCAGGCGCTGTGACGAAGTGGAAGAGGTCAAACTGAGTGACCTCAGATTCCTTCTTCAGGACAATTCAACTCTGCATGATAACATGAAGATCATACATGAGTCTGTCTCTGAAGTCCAGTTAGTTTCAAAGAAACTGAAAAAGGACGTCACAACTATCCAGAACCAACTAAAGGTTCCAAATAAAAGAAACAGTCCTCTGAGAACTCAGTACCAAGGTACTCAGCAGAGATGGAATCCCCAGCGAAAAGTCCAGTGTGACTTTTGTGGGAAGTTAGGACACACCATAAGGTGTGCTGGCACGCTCAGCACTGGGGTGCTGACAAGTCAGTGAAACATCCTAAACAGAAGGTCAGTTGTGACTTCTGTGGAAAGAATGGCCATACTGTCCATGTATGTCGCCATAAAATAAAATATGATGCTTTACCTGTTGCACCTAACAAGCAAGGACCCAAAAAGAATTGGGTACCTAAAAGTAACTAGTTACAATGCAGGTAAGCCTGAGATGTGCCGAGAAGTCAAAGATGTGGTATATTGACAACGCATGCTCAAGGCATATGACGGGTGATGAAACTCAGTTCATCACGTTTGAGCGTAAATGAGGAGGGAGCGTAAGTTTTGGAGACAACAAGAAGGGTAAGATAGTAGGGTCAGGAACCATCGGAGGTAATCCTACTATTGAATCTGTCTCCCTAGTCAGCGGACTCAAATATAACTTACTCAGCGTAGCTCAGCTATGTGACAATGGGAGAAAAGTTATATTTGATGCTACTGGATGTAAAATATACGAGGGTAATACAAATGAGTTAATTTTAACTGCCCCTCGGATAGATAATGTCTTTATGCTAGAATTAGAGAAAAAGTTTTCAAAAACTGTGTGCTTAGTATCAAAGGAAGAAAATTCCTGGCTATGGCACAGGAGACTTGGTCATGTAAGCATGGACCTCCTGGCCAAACTAGCAAGAAAGCAATTGGTTGAGGGACTGCCCGAACTTAAATTTGAAAAAGATCAATTATGCCACGCTTGCCAAGCTGGAAAACAAACCAAACAATCTTTTCATAGCAAAAATATTGTCTCAACTAAATGTCCGTTAGAGTTACTACACTTGGATCTCTTTGGTCCAGTCCAGCCGCTGAGTCTGGGTGGAAGAAGATTTTCCTTGGTCAGTGTAGATAACTTCTCTCGGTATACGTGGGTCATCTTGCTGACCAGCAATGATGAAACCTTTGAGACATTTTCAAATTTGGTTAGAAAAATTGAAAATGAAAAAGACTTAAAATTAGCTCACATCCGTAGTGATAATGGTGGAGAATTCAAAAACCAAAAGTTTGTTGAATTCTGTGAAGCCAGCGGCATTGACCACAATTTTTCTGCTCCTAGAACACCTCAGCAAAATGGGGTTGTAGAAAGGAAGAACAGAACTCTGGTTGAAATAGCCAGGACAATGCTGGATGAGCATAGGCTTCCAAAGTATTTTTGGGGAGAGGCTGTTAACATAGCATGCTACATTCTTAATAGGGCTCTAGTTAGACCTATATTAAAGAAAACCCCCTATGAACTTTGGAAAGGACGAAAGCCCAATATTGGATACTTTCGTGCCTTTGGCTGTAGATGTTTTATTTTAAATACCAAAGATAGCTTAGCAAAGTTTGATTAAAAAGCTGATGAGGCTATCTTTTTGGGCTACTCAACAAACAGCAAAGCATACAAAGTTTTTAATAAGCGAACTCAAATTTTAGAAGAGTCAGTACATGTAGAGTTCGACGAAACTGACCCTGCAGGTAGATACTAGCCGTTGACCGAAGATGATCCACACTCAGTAACCACCGCTGACCAAGAACCAGCTACTGAGTCATTCACGAAAAGGCTGACCAAGAGTAAGAGTGAACCTAAGATTACTTTTACTGACCCATCTGCTTCTGCAGAGATTGTTGAAACATAGACAGCGCAAGACATGAATCTACCTAAAGAGATAAGGATCCCAAGAGGGCACTCAGAGAGTGCGATCCTTGATTTTGCTGGGAATACCCTGATGATGAGGGATCAACTCAGGAAGTACCTCAGCAATGTTGCTTTCGTCTCAGTTCAAGAATCGAAGAATTTCGCTGAAGCTGAGTACGATGAATTCTGGATGAACGCAATGCAAGAGGAGCTCGATCAATTCAGAAGAAACGATGTATGGGAGCTAGTGCCTCATCCAAAGAGTCAAAAGACCATTGGAACAAGATGGGTCTTCAGGAACAAGATGGATGAACAAGGGAATGTAGTCAGGAACAAAGCAAGGCTTGTAGCTCAGGGCTACAGTCAGCAAGAAGGTATTGACTACGGTGAGACCTTTGCCCAAGTGGCAAGGCTAGAGGCAATTAGAATTCTATGTGCATATGCATCTTACATGAACTTTAAATTATTCCAAATGGATGTCAAAAGTGCATTTCTTAATGGAGTTATAAACGAGGAGGTTTATGTAAATCAACCTCCAGGTTTTGAGGACCCTAAGTTCCCAAACCATGTTTACAAACTCAAAAAGGCTCTGTACGGCCTCAAGCAAGCACCACGTGCTTGGTATGAGAGGCTGACCAGTTTCCTGCTGACTAGAAATTATGTCAGGGGCAAAGCTAATACAACCTTATTCATTAAGAGAAAGGGTAAAGATACCCTGCTGGCCCAAATTTATGTTGATGATATAATATTTGGTGCAACTAACGAATCAATGTGCAAGGAGTTTAGCAAACAAATGCAGACTGAGTTTGAAATGTCCATGATGGGAGAACTCAACTTCTTCCTCGGTCTTCAAATTAAACAAGGAAAGAACGGCATCTTCATCAGTCAAGCCAAATATGCCAAGGAGATATTAAAGAAATATGATTTGGAAAATTGCAAGCCAATATCCACTCCTATGGGCACTGACACTGTCCTCTGCGCTGACGAGAATGGTAAGTCAGTAGACAGCAAATTATATCGAGGTATGATAGGCTCTCTACTTTACTTAACAGCCAGTAGACCGGACATTCAGTTCTCAGTATGCTACTGTGCTAGATATCAATCTAACCCTAAGGAATCTCATTACATTGCTGTAAAAAGAATCCTTAGATATTTGCAAAGCTCAGTGAACGCATGTCTATGGTATCCAAATACTCATGATTTTACACTCATCGGATACACTGACGCTGACTATGGACGGGATAAGCTGGAACGTAAAAGCACCTCTGGAGGATGTCACTTCTTAGGAAGCTGTCTTGTATCCTGGTTCAGCAAAAAGCAGGCGTCAGTAGCCTTGTCTACCACTGAAGCTGAGTACATTGCTGCTGGTCATTGTGTTGCTCAAGTCCTATGGATTAAGCAACAGCTTGAAGACTATGGTGTTCAAACGAAGACAATTGAAGTCAAGTGTGACAACAAAAATGCAATTGATCTTTCTAAGAACCCAATTCAACACAGCAGAATGAAGCATGTCAGCATCAGACATCACTTCATTAGAGACCATGTACTCAAAGGTGAGATCAAGCTGACCTTTGTCCCAACGGACGTACAGCTTGCGGATATCTTCACGAAGCCACTGGCCCGTGAGCAGTTCAGCATACTGAGAGAAGCTATTGATATGTTTAATCCTCTTCAGTAAATTCCTGAACTAAATGAATATGCATGCTGAGTGAATTATTATGCTGAATGATTGATTGCTGAGTACCTGATCGAAACTGACTGAAAATCAAATACTGAGTAACTTGCACACTGAGTAAATTAGTTTAAACTTAAACTTAGAAATCATCCTTTTATGCAATGCTGACGACTCAGAATATCAAACGATTAGTATTCTAAACGTTGAGTGTTATATCCGTTAGAATAAATGCAAAAGCACGCGTATAGCCCTAGGATGACGTATACGCCGTATGTGTCATAAATGCCAGGATCTTTGTCGGTTCAAAATCCCAAGGCAAAACTGACACATGGATTCGATTAAATCCATACCACCTCTATAAATCATGGGTATTTCCCCATTTTTTATTCTTTACGCTTATCGAATTCTAAAGCAAAGAAATTCCTTCTCTCTAAAAAATCCTTCTAAGCTTTACCATCCTCAAAATGACTAAGGTTTTCTACAATATCTCCGGTGCCGGCCACCAAAAGTCCAGCTCCGATGAACCTTCAAGGAATCCTCCAACGCCCAGCAAAGGAAAAGCTGGTCAGGAAAAACCCGTAAAGGTCAGGACCTACTCCAAGGTCAACGACAACTAAGGACCCCTCCTCAGTAAAACTGAAATTTTTCAAACGTCAACCAACTTCCACTACATCGGCGCCATTAGAAAAGCAAGCCTCTGTTTCTTCTCAACAGGAACATGCCGAACAAAATGCTTCCGCCACCTCAACCAGTCAGGTTGAACCGAGTACTGTTCATGCTACTTCTTCAAACATGGTGCTGACTCCACACACTTCTGCCGTCAGCACAGACAGTATTCGGATTACCACTTCTACAACTCAACTCTCTGCCGATCGATCAACTATACCTCCAACTCAAGTGCAGATTGAGAATGCTATTCCAGTCACTGACCAGGTTACTCCTTTCACACCTCTTCCTTCCGGTCACACTGATGTCCCTGAAGGCTCTCAAAGCTATGTACATGCCACTGAGTCCGGGAAAAAGCTCATTGACTCAGTTCAAGCGCTGATCAGAGACCTTCAACATTCCACTCCTCCTGCTGCTGGGTCTTCATCTATTGAGACTACTCAGCTCTCCCAGGTCACTCAGCTTCTCAACGAAGTTAAGGGACTCAAGGACTTGCTGAACGTCATCATATCTTTTCAAGCACAGCAAGCTAAGCAGGACTCAATAGCCAAGCTGGCTGAGATTCAGCTGACAACCGTGCAACACTTGAACTCTTTACAAGAACAAGTTCAGAAATTGTCAGCTGTGCACACCGACTATGCCACCTCATCTGAAGTGAAGATGCTCTTTGCTCAGCTTCATACTGAGCAACTTAAGACCAACGAGCAAATGGTTTCGTACAGTCAGTGCTCGGTAGAGCAAATTGGTGAGGCTATACAGTTGCTTAATCAGAATAAGCAAGAGATGGATACTGACGCAATGAAGCAGAATGAGATGCTGACTCTCGCACAACAAACTTTCAACCACATTCGTCATAACAAAATTCAACGTCAGTATTACGACATAGCTCTTCTAAAGACCTTTCACCAGATCTTTGCTGGTCTTACTAACGCTCTCATCTGGCAAGGCAAAGCTCAAGCATTTAGCGTCAATATGCTTAGTGCAGCTGACCTCAACATACCCGCAGAGGTATCAACTGATGGAGTTGCAATTTTTGACGGCGTGAATGAAAGTGCTGAGAAACTTAAGGAGCTGTCCCAAGAACTGACTCGAGCTGCCTTAACTGATGCCTTCAGACTTCCTCCTCCTGATGCTGACAAAACGGGGGAGAAAGAACAAGCAGCTAGAGCTCAGCATGAGCGAAGTCAGTCGCGAAGTCAGTCGCAACACAAGAAAAATAAATAGATAGGCTAGCTCAATATAGACTAAGTTAGATGAAATCCTTATGCCTTATCTATAAGTTTTGCTGTGTAAACACTGACTTCCATCAATATATCATATCTGCATCTTTTATTCTTATTCCTGAGTTATGATATATGTTAATACATGTTACTGTGTACTGAGTCATTACGTATCTTCAATTACATCAGCTTTTATACTTATATATTTTATTGACTGAATCAAATGCTGATAACATGTTTGACATTGTCCTATGTGCTTATAAAACATTGTTTGTTAAGACTCCATTTAACAACAAATTACTCAGTGCACTCTATATGATTAAACCTTCCGCTTTATACTGAGTAAATAGAATATGTTTAAAAAGCTGACCTATATCTAAAAACTGACCTTAGAATGTTTAGAGTAAAACTAAGTCAGTAGCTCAACCCTTACGGGGGAGTTTGCTAAATTATACTAGGTCAACTATCATGGGGGAGCTCATACTGAGTTCCTCGCTGAATAGTTTTGCCAACATCAAAATGGGGGAGTTTGTTGAAACACCTCTCCACATAATTTTGATTTGACAAAATTGTTTAAGTATAATTGAAATACATATTCTAAACACACTAAGTTTAAATGCTTTGATTTATTCTACTAATGTGTTTGTTCAATGTTGAGTTAAAATTGTTTATAAGACACAAGAATTAAATGGCCCAAGCCCAATACGGAAGTCAAGGCCCAAGTCAAACAACTCAGTACAACTCGGCCCGCGTTTGTCAAGACGTTGCCGTTTTGAACAAAACGCAACTCAGCAAAAGAAGGATCTAGAAGACCTTCGGGAACAACTTCAAGATGAAGCTGCTGAGTAGTCTCGACAAAGCGTACAAGACAGCAGCTGGCAAATGAAAACTTCCAGACAAAGTATTTCTACTTTGGGTAAAGTTCAGACGACACAGTATGCTGTCCAGTTGACTTTACCATAAAAGGAGAGACAGTCTGCTGAGCTGACCGAGGACAGAAGATACACAAATCTGATTGGCCGAGAGCTCTGAGCAAGTCAGGATGACAATGACAGGAAGCCGTTTCCCTCCAACGGTTATTTCGAAATTCGAAATGACCGATGCCCAGACGTCTCTATAAATAGTGCCATCAGAAGCTTCACTCATACAGAACTTGATCAAGCCATTACGCTGACCAAATTTCTACATAAGTTCTGCAAGCAAAGAAGCAAAGCAAATCTTACACTACAATTCTTATATCTGTGTAAAAGTCTAGAGTGATTGTTTCAATCGTCTAAAGTGTCTTAGCAAATCTTTGTATAGGACAAAACACTTATCATTTCTAGAGATAGAAAGGAGAGGCTGAGTACTCGGTTTTAGTACTCAGCAAGAGATTAGGATTGAGTAGAGGTATAGAGGAAGGTACTCTTGTCATACTCAGTTGCTAAGATTGTAAAAGGTTTGAGGCTCTACCTTTAAAGAGCTCAGTAGAGGATTCGAAATCTCGGAACGTGTTTCGGGGACAGGACGTAGGCTTAGAAGAAGCCGAACCTGGATAAATCTGCTGAGTGAAGTATTTCTTACCTTTAACTCCTTATATATATTGCTTGCTTAAAATAACCAAAAACTGACCAAGTAAAGAGGTCAAGTTGAGTTGTGCGCGTTAAACGTCTGAGCTCAGGAATAGACTCTAAGTGCTATCTCCTGACTCAAGCTAAGAACTGACCTAGTCACCAGTTGACTAAGCCAGTATCTTGCTGTTTACTCAGCGCCGCTGTTAAAACCTTTTTTCTTTAGAAAAAGAAGTCTGCCCTAATTGCGAAAAAGTTTAAATAGTTTCTAACCCCCCCCCTTGGAACTATACTTGCAACCTTACAAGGGACCAACATTTAGTTCCAAGGGGGGGGGGGGTTAGGAACTATTTTAAAATTTTATTACGTTAAGGCTGACTTCTTTTTCTTTGAAAAAGGATAACACAGCGCGCTGAGTAAATTAAGACACTAGCTTAGTCAACGGGTGACTAAGTCAGCTTCTTTCTTTGAGTCAGGAAATAACACTTGAGTCTATTCCTGAACTTAGATACTCAATGCAACACAACTCAGCGTGACCTCTTTACTTGGTCAGTTTTGTTTAAGCAAGCAATATATATATATATATATATATATATATATATATATATATATATATATATTAAGGAGTTTAAGGTTAGAAAGATGTTACTCAGCAGATTTATCTAGGTTCGGCCTCTAAGCCTACGTCTTGTCCCCGGAACACGTTCCGAGCTTTCGAATTATCTACTGAGCTCTTTAACGGTAGAGCATCAAACCTTTTACAACTTAGAAGCTGAGTATAACAAGAGTACCTTCCTCTATACCTCTACTCACTCCTAATCTCTCGCTGAGTACTATAACCGAGTACTCAGCCTCTCCTTTCTAATCTCTAAAAATGATAAAGATTTGTCCTAAACAACAATTACTAAGACACCTTAGATGATTGAATAATCACTCTAGACTTTTAAATGAAAGATATAGAATTTGGTGTAAGTATTTGCTTTGCTTTTTCTCACAGAACTTTGAGTAGTATTTTGGTCAGCGTAATGGCTTGATAATGTTCTGTGTTGTTTTTTGAAGCAACTGAAGGGCTCTATTTATAGAGACGTCTGAGGCATCAGTCATTTCGAATTTCGAAATAACCGTTGGAGGGAAACGGCTTCCTGTCGTTGTCACTCAGTCTTGCTCAGAGCTCTCGGCCAATCAGATTTGAGTATCTTCTGTCCTCGGTCAGCTTTTAGTCAGTTCGGCAGAATGTCTCTCCATTTATGGTAAGGTCAACTAGACAGCGTCCTATGTCTTCTGAACTTTACCCAAAGTGGAAACACTTTGTCTGGAAGTTATTCTTGCTCAGCTGCTGTCTTGTACTCTTTGTCGATTCAACTCAGCAGCTTCATTTCGAAGTTGTTCAACGAAGGTCTTCTAGATCCTTCTTCCGCTGAGCTGCGTTTTGTACATAACGACAGCGTTTTGCACACGCGGGCCGAGTTGTCTTGATCTGTTTGACTTGGGCTTTGACTTCCGTATTTGGGCTTTAAGCCTTTTAGTCTTTATGACTTATAAACAATTTAACTCAACATTGAACAAACACATTAGTTAAATAAATCAAAGCATTTAAACTTAGTGTTTTTAGAATATATTTAGTTTTACTTAAATAATTTTGTCAAATCAAAATCATGTGGAAAGGTGTTTCAACAAACTCCCCCATTTTGATGTTGGCAAAACTATTCAGCTAGGAACTCAGTGTTGAGCTCCTCCATGATAGTTGACCTATTATTACTTAGCAAACTCCCCCGTCAGGGTTGAGCTACTGACTTAGTTTTACTCTAAACATTTTAAGGTTTAATTTAGTGAGTCTAAGGTCAGTTTTCAGATATAGGTCAGCTCATGGAACATATTCTATTTTACTCAGTATTAAGCGGAAGGTTTAACATTCAGAGAGCACTGAGTAATCATTTTGTTCAATTGGTCTTATGAGATAGTGTTTTATGAATATACAAGACAATGTCAAACATTTAACATTTAATCAGCATAAGATACAATCAACAAGTATTATAAGCATTAAACGTAGTTGATGTATTTGAAGATACATAATAACATAATACTCAGCATCGTATGAAATAACTCAAGTTAGGATAAAAGATGCAAGTATTGTATTGAAGTAAAGTAGTCAGCATACATAGCAAAAGATGAGCATAAAAGAACATAGAGACTACTGACTAAGTACAGAACTAAGCTAGCTAGCTCATTTCTACTTCTTTTTCTTTTGCTTAGACTGACTGCTTCTAGGAGCCTCCTGCTGAGTCCTAGCTTGTTCTTTCTCCCCCATTTTATCAGCATCGGGAGGAGCAGGAATTCTAAAGGAGTCGGTTAAGACTGCGGCGGTCAGTACGGCGGACAACTCCTTAAGTTTGTCGGCACTTTCATTAATGCCGTCAAAGACAATAACGCCTTCATCCAAGACATCTTTAGGTATACCTAGTTCAACGGTGCTGAGTAAGCTCAGGATGTAGGCTTGAGACTTACCTACCCAAGTAATTGTATCTGACAGCGCAGCAAAAACTTGATGAAAGGTCTTCAGCAGGGCTGAGTCATAGTATTGGCGCTGGATATTGTTATGACGCACATGTGTGAAGGTCTTTTGGGTAGTGACCAGAATTTCATTCTGCTTCATCTGGTCAGTGTCCATCTCTTGTTTATTTAAGTTCAGCAGACGAACTGCTTCGTTAAGTTGCTCCACCGAGCATTGAGAGTAGGAAGCCAGCTGATGGTTGGTCTTGGTTTGCTCAGTGTGAAGCTGGGCAAAGAGCATCTTAACTTCATCAGAAGTTGCATACTGAGTATTCGCAGCTGACAAGGTCTGGAATTGGCCTTGAAGAGTGTTCAGATGTTGAACCGTTGTCAGTTGGAGCTCAGCTAGCTTCGTTATTGAGTCCTGCTTGGGCTGATGTGATTGAATTGAGATCATATCACTTAGCAGATCTTTCAGTCCTTTAACCTCATTTAAGAGCTGAATGACTTGGGACAACTGAGTTGAGGCATTGTTAGTAGACCCAGCAGTAGGTTCAGCAGTTTGATGAATATCCTTGATTAATGACTACACCGAGTTGATGAGTTTTCTACCAGACTCGGTGGCATGCAGATAGCTGAGTGAATCTTCATCATGTTGCCTATTTTCCTCAGTATGACCAGTTTGTGGAGGAGTCAGAGTTATGACGTGGTCAGTGACTGGAAAGGAGTTTTCAGCCTGCACTTCGTGTTCTGGAAGAGATGGTTGATCGGCAGGAATTATGGTGGGTGAAGTAGTAACCCTAATGGATTCAGTGCTGACGGGGGCAGGAATGTTCTGAGTCAGCATAGTGCTTGGAGCAGCAATATTGACGAGAACTTGCTCGATTTGGCTTGTAGAGTTAGCGGAAGCATTTAAGTCGGCTTGTTCCTTTTGTGAAGAAACAGAGGCTTGCTTTTCAAGAGAAGTTTGTTGAGAAGAAGGGGTTTGCTTACTGAAAAACTTCAGCTTAAGAGAAGAAGGATCTTTAGTCGGCTTTTGAACAGGGAGGTCAATGACCTTTTTCTGAGTTGCCTTTACTAATCTTCTTTTGCGAGGAGGAGTGGGATCAGCTTGGATAGATTCTCCTGAGTGAGAAGGAGAAGTCTTTTCTTGATCAGCATTGGGCTGATTAGCTTGTACTTGTACTTCATCTGCAGCCAACTCAGTGTTAGTTGGGTCAGCAGCTTCCTCTTCACTCGCTGTTTCCTCAGCGTCACCCTGATCAGTTTCCTCTTCTTCTTCTTCTGCTTCCTCATCATCCTGATCTTCGTTATCTAATTCTTCTTCCACCTGAGTGATGAAGTGATCGTCCAGTTCCACATCATCTTCTTGATGCTCAGCTTTAGTTCCTTGACACTGTGTGAAGTGAGAATCACCAGGAACAATGATGTCAGTGGGGATAGCATCAACAAGGGTCAGCCCTGAAGACTTCGTCTTCTTCAGAGGTTGCTCAGCAGCATCCACTCTTTCTTCAGTATCAGGATCATCTTGCCTGCTTCTCTTATGAGCTGACATAGGTCTCTCCTGACCTTTTTGAGCAGCTGACTTCAGCTTCTTTGTCGGCGACTCAACATCTTTCGAAGGAGTCCCAACAGCTTTTCTTTTTCGGGCAGCTGGAGCCTTTGTTCTTTTGTCCTTCTTTGGGACAGTCTCCTCATCAGGCTGATCACCACCTTTGGCTTTCTTAACTGGTTGGTTAAACTTCAAGGCACGCAGTGCAGCAGCTGTTATCTCGGAGCCTTGGGCCTCAGTTTCCTCGAGTAGATCAATTTGATGGTCTTTGAGGATTCTGGTTATGAGTGAGCCTAGCCTAAGAGTTCCTGTGCTCCTCTGGAAGCCAGCGATTAAGAAGACTGACATATTGATGGGCTTGTAGGTCAGTATATGCCATGTGAAGCATTGCTCGAAGTTTGTCGCTGAGCTGGTGCAATTAATCTTGGGGTAGATGTAATTGGTCAGCAGGTAGTGTGCCATCTTTTGATGTTGGCCCATTGAAGAACTTGAGATTTCTCCAGAATGGCCAGGGGGTTTGCAGAAGGTGGCTTCGTACCCAGTTCCTTCATGATCACCAGTTCTCCTTAGCTTTGTTCCCTCATTCTTCAATTTCAGCAAATTGGCAAGGTAAGTAGGGTTGACAAAGAGGGTTTTCTCTTTTACCACGGTTACAAGGTAGTCCTGGTTATCGTCAGGAACCCGCAGATTATGGTAAAATTCCCTTACTAGGTCAGGGTAAGTTGGGTCTCTAATAGAGAACAGCTCCGTCCATCCATTTTTCGATATCCATTCACAGAATGGTTGCTCGGTTGTTACAAACGCCTCAGAGAACCATCTTGAGAAGTCTATCTTCCACTCTCTAACGTTTTCGAAGACTTTAGTGTAGGTTCTGACATTGGTCGGCTTTCCTTTAGAGGAGGTAGCTTGGCCAGCTTT
The DNA here is from genome assembly GCF_963576675.1 of Euphorbia lathyris. Classification (NCBI taxonomy): domain Eukaryota; kingdom Viridiplantae; phylum Streptophyta; class Magnoliopsida; order Malpighiales; family Euphorbiaceae; genus Euphorbia; species Euphorbia lathyris. The sequence continues at coordinate 4,570,052 of NC_088917.1, read as the reverse complement.
GCCTTTGCTTGGTGTAGTGGCCTTAGTCGTTTCAGGCAGAGTAGTATGTTTAGAAGGTTCATCGGAACTGGTCTTAGGGTGACCGGCACCGGAGATGTTCATTGAAATCTTAGTCATAGTTTCAGAGAAGGGTTTGGAAGTCTTGAGAGTTTTTAGAGAGAGAATGCTTATGCCTGAGAATTTGGTAAGTGTAAAGAGATAAAAATGGGGATTTACCCATTATTTATAGCGGTGAAAGGTGGATCTTATCGAATCCATGTGTCAGTTTTGCCTTGGGATTGTCAACCGACAATGATCTTGGCTTTTATGACACATTCGGCGCATACGTCATCCTAGGTGGCTATTTGCGTGCTCTAGCATTAAATGCAACGGATCTTATACTCAGCGTTCAGAATACTAAGCGTTTTATATTCTGAGTGGTCAGTTTTATACAAACGGATGATTTCTCAGTTTGAGATAACTACTCGGTGCCAATGTTTGCTCAGTATGTGATATTCATTCATTTAACATTAATCACTCAGCATACATCTATTTACTCAGCAAATAATAGATCATTCAGCATGTTAATTCACTCAGCATGAATCTATATTAAGAGCTGGAATTTACTGAAGAGGATTAAACATACCAATGGCTTCTCTCAGTATGCTGAACTGTTCACGAGCCAGTGGCTTTGTGAAGATATCCGCAAGCTGCTCGTCCGTTGGGATATAGGTCAGCTTTATCTCACCCTTGAGTACATGGTCTCTAATGAAGTGATGTCTGATGCTGACATGCTTCATCCTGTTGTGCTGAATTGGGTTCTTTGATATATCAATTGCACTTTTGTTGTCACATTTGACCTCAATTGTCTTTGTTTGAACACCATAGTCTTCAAGCTGTTGCTTAATCCATAGGACTTGAGCAACACAGTGTCCAGCAGCAATGTACTCAGCTTCAGTGGTAAACAAGGCTACTGACGCCTGCTTCTTGCTGAACCAGGATACAAGACAGCTTCCTAAGAAGTGACATCCTCCAGAGGTGCTTTTTCGTTCAAGCTTGTCTCGTCCATAGTCAGCGTCAGTGTATCCAACGAGTGTGAAACAATGAGTGTTGGGATTGTTGGGGTTTAGTGTCCTATAGTCAATTGTTGCAGGATACAAACTTAATGTAAATGAATTGTTCTTTATATCATTTGTTTTAATGAGATATATGTTTGATAACTATATAAAGGCAATCCCTTTTAAGCACTAAATAAAGTCTAATAAAAGGAAATCCGTAAGTTTGTTTAAAGTGATTGTAAAGTGTTCATACAAGCATGAAGTGAGACAAAACTTTATAATAAACTAATAAACTTAAAACCACCCCAAGTCAAGTGATATGTTTAGGATTGATATATCATTGTTGAGACTTGTATGTAACAATGTCTTCTGTCCGACAGAAAGCTGATCTCACAAGCTTCATATATATAGATATCTGGATAGTTACATAGATCTGATGAAACGTCATTCATTAGGATTGGGGATCCGACTTGAGATAACAGGATGGGTAGATTCATCCTTGTCACCTGTTCATCTCATTGGTATTAATAGGTGTAACTAATCCTCAGACTCAAAGGAATGTTAATTGGTCATCCTGAATTACTGAATGTGAGACTTTGATCCTGTGGTCCCACGATCCTTAACAGAGATGACTCTGGGGTGTGAACTGCAAAGGTTGGGTGTCACATGAGGTAATGTCAGGGTAGTTATACATTGGATTGAGCATTTATCACTCCCGATTAATGGGAGATACATCCAAGGATCGCTTGTGGAAGACTCGACTCTAAATCCTTGCAAGGTGATAGCTTAAGAGTAGAAATACAGATTTCACTTAACCTATCTATTTGAGTTGACTCGGCCTGTACAAGTAAAACGAACATCTCGCTATATGTGACTTGACATCACCCATAGTCATAAGATTCAGTTCAAGGATGTAGTTGATAAAGGATCGAATTATACCGTAACTAATACGGAAAGGTTAACGACAGAATCAACCTGTCTTCTTAACGGACTCTGGGGGAATGATTACAGACTTGCCAATAACATACTCAGTACATCATTCCGTTATGCAAGGATTAAATATAATTCTTGAAGAAATTAATTTAATAGTTGCATACGGCCAGAAGTAGTAAGAACCTAATGGATCACACATAAGACTTGGAACCAAAAGAGAGATGGATGTCATTAATAGATGGAAGCCCAATTGAGCCCAGTAAGGCTCATTTAAATAGAGGGGGCCGAAATTTATATATAATAAATAAGGAATTATTTTAATTTCATTAATCCTAATTTGATTAGGTTTGTGAATTAAATTAATTAAGAGATAATTAAGTTAGGAGTTTTAATTAGATTAATATACTCCTATTATTATCCAATTAGGTTATTTATTATTATCCTAGATATATTAGATATATAAGAAGATAATAATTGGGAATCCTATTCCGAATTGAATTCCTATTAAGTAACCTATTCCTATCTAACTAGGGTTTAGATACAAGTTATTATATATACCCCCTACTACATGAATTTCGACTAAGCGATATACCTCCCCCTTTGTGATTTTCGAAATCCCTAGCTAGAGAGAGAAAGAGAATTCGACTCCCCCATTTCGTGGACAAGAATTCATACGGCTTCCATCGATCGATTAATTTCATTTATCTTTCTTTCTCTTTGATCTTGTGTTGGTTAATTAGAGGCAATCTATTTTGGTTGCATCTCATACGGTTGATTCTAACTTAATCTCACTGTGTTCATGAAAGAAGGAAAAATAAACAAAAGGGAGAAATTCGTTTTTCTTCACCTACATCAGGTCAGTTCACTATTTCGCGGATTCTCGGAGATTGAACCGTCGGATCGTCGCGATTTTTGGACAGTAGCTTCTAGACATATTCTGCCACGTTTCCACAGAAGGGATTGTCGTTCGGAGGTCTGGAAGGTCTGTTTCGGATAGGGGCAGATTGGTAAACAGTTTCCATCTCTTTTGAAGTTGTGGGCACTTCGTTTGCAACGGTAGATTGATCATCGAAAGGTATTTCTTCTTATCCCTCTTTATATGAAATAACGATTAACGGATCCTATGGTTAAAAGGAAGTAGGCTAAAAATTTTATATTTCCGCTGCTATACCTTAGCCTAATTTCCAACAGTGGTATCAGAGCCATCGTTAAATCCGTTATTTCATATATGAAAATTTAGAAGTTTTCAATAGGATTGAATAAATATTAATGGTTAGGATTAATTAACAAATAATTTGATTAATTAATTCTAAAAGATAAATAAATTTTAGTTAATTGTTAATTAAAATAGATTATGCGTATGTTCCTAATTATTTCGGTTGATAATCATTATAACAAAATCTATTAGTTTTATAGTTAGGTTAATAAAACTAGTTTTATTAATTCTAAAAGATAAAACGGAAATCTATTGTAGTTTTTCCTATTTCTGAAAATCGTTTTTAAAACCGTTTTTAAAATCTGATATATATATATATATATATATATATATATATGTTTCGGAAATTAATAGTTTTCTGTTTTGATTATCGAATGAAAATTCGTTTAAAAGTTTGTTTTTACCAAGTTGTAAATCAAAGTGTTAAATGAATTGAAATCAAAATAATTGGGACATGCATAATCGACGTTTTATATGGTTATATTAATCTAAGGATTAATATAAAGATACAAAACGATTAGAAGTAAAATTGGATGAAAGTTAATTTGACGAGTTAATGTGATTAACCTAAATATTACATAAGCCGGTTATGTAATCAACCAATTAAATTTATTTAATTGAGTCTATGCATATTTGGAGTTATGGACATATTTGGACCATCTTTTAGTCTTTTGGTATTTTTGAAATAGGGCCTGCGCGTCCTGCCTTTCTACTATCTATTGTAATTTCTCCTCTCATCTGATTCCCTTCAATTTAATTGAAGTTTTCTTATAGTAGTATAGAAATTAATATGTAATTTCAAGGCGCCATGGAGAAGACGGAGGACCTAAAGAGAAATATGTAATAGTTAGTATTTTCTTAGGTTTGGCCTTTTATTCCGTCTCTGGCTCGACGGAATAATTTAGATGATATGTCCATAACGCCAATGTATGTGAATGTATGTATGTCTGATGTATGCTAAAGCAAATCAAGACTAAGTTAGATTATGAGACTTAAATAAAATCCCTCGTTAAAAAGTTAAGTAAATAAGCAAGTTATTAAAATCGGTTGCCCCTTCCTAATATTATAATTCAGCCGACAGTACTGGGGGCCTTTGGGTTGTTGAGAAAACTCAAACTCGGGGTCTTATGGTAACACCTGAATTATCGAAAGTTATTCTTTCATGAATATGGGGTAATACTTAAATTAGATTATGATAATTGGATGAGCAAACTCATGTTGTCATAAACTAATGGGCAAGATGGTTGGGATTAATATGAATAGCATATTAGTTACTAATGTGGTTAGTAACCCAATAACCTAGGAATCACATTCGAGATGTGATTGATTGCATGAATCTACCTAACGAATGGGACTAGCTTGTTGGCTAAAGTCAAGGCGAAATCTCAAGAGTTAGGATCCTAGTTCACTAAAAGATTTGTGAAATTCTTCGAATTAATATGGAGGGCTATTAATTTGGCAAAATAGTGGGAGCAATCTGAAATAAATTAAAAGGCCTATAATTTTAGATTGTTATACTTTAAAGCAAATGAATAACATACGTTTACTCTTTCTCACTCTCAGGTTTTGTTTAAACACACTCTTAAAATCATGACTAACACCGATCTGCGTTACATCATTACCGATAACAAATTGAATGATTCAAACTTCACCGACTGGTTTCGTAACCTCAAAATTGTTTTGAAGTTCGATAAAATAGGGTATGTATTTGATACATCGATACCCCCTATCCCTGAGGATGATGCTCCCAATCGATGCTTATCAGAAGCACAAGGCTGATGACGATCATGTCGGATGCATCATACTTGCATCGATGACATCGGAATTACAAAGGCAACTATGCCTGTTCCATCATCATGCACCTAAAGGAACTGTTTGGAAAACAGACCAGGTGCGAACGCTACGAGATATCCAAGTTGCTATATCGTTGCAAGATGCAAGAGGGCACATCTGTAATGACACATTGTGTCAAGATGATTGGCTACATTACCAAACTTTCTAGTATTGGATTCGCGATGGATAACGAACTAAGTGTAGACTTAATTCTTCAATCCCTCCCAAAGAGTTATTCATAGTTCATCATGAACTAGCAGATGAATGACTTGCAAACCTCTCTTGAAGGGCTTGCAAATATGCTCAAGTCAGTTGAGCCCAATATGAAAAAAGACAAGGCAATACCGGCTATTGTCATAGAGGGATCAAAGAAGTGGAAAGGGAATTCTCGGTCGCGACACGGGCTGTATCAGGCCTGTATTCTTACTTTTCTTCTTCAGTTCATGCACCATTGTTGAAAATTTCGACAAATTAAGATCCTTCATGTTCAAATGGTGTGATTTTGCATTTTTTTAATCCCAACAGACACTTTAATTAATCCTAACATCATTATAAATAATTAGAGAAGATCAGATTTCCATACTTTTCTTATTTTTCAGACAAAATCTGATAGTCTTCTCCAATTATTCAAACCTTTTCAAAAAGTTGCAGAGACTTTTTCCTTTTCTCCAACACATGATTTCCAAGCATAAATCTTCTAAGAAGATTAATGCTACACACAACGAGCACCCTGATTTATCAGAATGCTACAGTGCACCGTTCACCATTTACCATTTGTTGTGTATATGTAAGTTTTTGTGTTTGTTCTTTCTGTAACTTGTGTCTAGGTCTTCTAATTTTAATAAACCGATCAAGTTTGATTCTTTGTTTCTTTTTGTTTAAATATATGTTAACCATACAAGTTATACGAATACATCTGAATCTGTGTTTAAATGAAACAGTATAACTTTTAACATGAATCTGTGATTATTTTTAATGAATCTGTATTCATTTTAGAAATGTCTCTGAATATCGGACTTTTCATATATATTACATATTAATACGGTATAATCATTAATAACTATTAAACAAATTCATGAACATTCATTTTATATGATAATTCTAAGTTCATGACCATTCATCTACCTATATGTTAAAATGAACCAGTATAACCTTCAAACACGAATGTGTATATGATGTTAAAATGATTCTGTATATCATTTCATTAATTTGTTCAGTTTCAATGCTTCGGATTTCATATGAATAAGTGATTAATAATTTGTATTGACTACTTTTAATTTGTTTGTTTGTTTCTGTATATAGGATCATTTTTTATCTTTCTTGTACATATGTTCTTGTTTCATTTATGTACACATGTGTTATGCAATAAAACTTTATTTCATTTCATATATCAAATTTTTCATTATGATTTATGTCTGTTCAGATTTTCCACTGATAGCACCTGAATCTGTATGAATCATTTTAATGCTAATAAGTTATGATCATTATTAACTATTGAATATGATAATAAATTTTCATTTTCATGCAACCATTGAGTTTAATTTTAATTATGAAATTATGAAATTATATCATGTTGATTATTTCATATATCCGTATGAACTTCTTAACATAAAACATACAATTTTTCATATGAATCTGTATCAATTAGAATAAGTTTAATGTTTAAGGTTAAATATTTCTTTACCTGAATGCTTATTTAATTTGACTAAGGATCATGTTTTACGCATGAATAAATACCTACATGAACTTATGTTCATTATCTTTTAGATGATTAATTTACCTTATGTGACTTAATGCACATTGATTCTACATTAACTCTAATTAGGAATTTAATGTTTCATTACTAAAACTTTAATAAGGATAAACCTTTGGTTTTCCTTGCAATTAATGTCATTTATTTTAGTTTTGAAGTGCAGGGACATTTTATATTAAATTCAGGAACCAATCCATCAACAAAATTGCACAAACCAAGTCAATTGGCACCAAATTTAGCCACTTTTGACCAATTCTCTATCGAGAATTAATAATTCTCGGTATGAGCAGCAAGAACGGCCATTTTCAGGACAGAAAATTGCCTGGAAGTCGCGTGCCGCGGCCGCGGCTTTGCGATTCTCGGTCGCGACACGCGACCTGTAGGATGGGTATAGGCACAAATTTATCCAATTTTGAAACCTTTTCCTATTCCTACACTACTTCCTCATACCTATATTCATACCTATATATACCTATCCCGTACACACACCTAACATCACCTTCCATTTTACACCATATCACCTTTACTTTATACCAATTTTTACTTATCCAAAATACATCTTTCCCAAACACCACATCCATAACCTCCCCTTTTTCCACACCATGCCTAACCATAAGAAGGTTACTCACAAGGTTTCCTCTACCTCCATCCAGCATTATTTCAGATAGGGTTGGGCATATGGTACAAGCACTATTATGGATATAGTGCCTAGTGAAACAAATATTCTTGTATTGGTTACTCTTTCCTAATCTAAAAGGAATGCAAGGATCACATTTAGGGATTTAGGTTAATTTTATGAAGTTGGGGATGACGAGATGAGTATATGGTTTGGATATCCTACACAATGATTTATTGTTAAGCCATCAATTTTTCCGACCAATCCGGTTTGGACATATTTTGCCTCAATTAGATGATTTTTATTCCACACCCACTTCTAGCACACTCATTACGGATAATAGTAATTTCTATTTTCAATAAATTTTTATCCTATTTTCTTTTTTGGCATATTAAAACGGGTAAAGGATTTGAAGTCAAGATTTATTTGTTTATTCTGGATTTTCGTGTCCTTTGATTATGGGTTTTGTTTTAGATGCTACAAGTATTATGGACTTCGATGTTGGTACTTCAAGTTCAATTGGTACTAGTATTAAATTGGATGGTCATGAGAAGACACATTTTTGTAAGGATAACGCTATGCGGATGAAAGGATGAGGCAGGTGAGGAAGCGGAGCATGTTGCGCCATAAACACAAGCCCACGGGACTGTTGAGACAGAGTACAATGTTGATGCCTACACACAAGCACAAGGACATATTGGTAACGAGCACCATGATCCAATTAATTTGCCAAGAATTTTGACCCAAATGACTGCACACAACCATCAAATAAATGTGCGGTTGGCTGCTATTGATGACTGCCAATCCACCTATTATTAATTTACGCGGTGGATGCCAATATCCATACTTTGAGGAGCAAGCACACGTCGACCCGACGCCGGTTGTTATCATTTTTCCGTCGTCAAGGCGTAGTGACCACACCATCTCCACCGGGTTAACCTTCTCCGGAATAGGTTTTATCTTATCTTTTCTCCACTCATTTATTTTTTATGTTCTTTTTGCTTACATTTGGTAAAATTTCTATTTCTATTTCTGATTGGAGAAAACCATTTCATATTTATCTATTTTTATGATTTATTTCGTACAATTTTTCGTGTTTTATCCATTTTTGCACCTATGAGGACATGGTCCAATTTAAGTGTGGGAGGAGATATTGCATATATCATTTTTAGTACGAATAAATGCAACGAATAATTTTTTAAGCAACATTTACAAAAGCAACACTTGTTTTATGCAAATGCAACACATATTGCAATACAATTTATTTAAACATTATTTTTCATAAATTTACATTTTTATATGTTATGTTTAAAAAATATTTTAACTTATGATTATTTTTAGGTTATCATTATCGTTAGAAATAATATTTCTATACGGGTAATATTTTTCAAATTTTTCACAAATCTCCGATACGATTTTAAGTAAATTGTCTCGAGTGAATGTATTTAAGTAGTAAATTCTTTATTTCAATCTCTATTGTATATCATGAAATTCATGATAGAATAAATCTTATTTTAAGTTTTCAATTAGGTTTATAGGCATTAAATTGAACTAACAATTTTAGCTCGGTTTGATCTCGTCTTACATTAACACCAATTGAAGTTTTTAAGGAAACTTTAGCCATAATACATGTTGAATTTTAAGTCAATATAGGATGAATGTGCTATCTTTCTTTTTCCCAAGTTACAATTTTATAATTCATATTAATTAATCAATTAGTTGAATTCTTAACTTTTGGCCACGATTGAGACCAACCTTATCACAATCGAGGTATGAAAGGAAAATAAATTAAGTACCGTTTACTTTTTGGCAACGGTTGCGACCACCCTTATCACAATCGAGGTATGGAAGGAACGTTTAAAAAATAATAATAAACGTGTATAAGTTTAAAGTAACGATTGCGTCCACCCATGGCATAGTCGGTACCTTTCTCAGTGAGCTTTTAGAGCTCTGATACCACTTGTTGGTCCCTTATAACGTAACAAGTTAGTTCCAAGGGGGGGGGGGGTTATGAACTATTTTAAAATTTTATTACGTTAAGGCTGACTTCTTTTTCTTTGAAAAAGGATAACACAGTGCGCTGAGTAAATTAAGACACTAGCTTAGTCAACTGGTGACTAAGTCAGCTTCTTTCTTTGAGTCAGGAAATAGCACTTGAGTCTATTCCTGAACTCATATACTCAATGCAACACAACTCAGCGTGACTTCTTTACTTGGTCAGTTTTGTTTAAGCAAGCAATATATATATTAAGGAGTTTAAGGTTAGAAAGATGTTACTCAGCAGATTTATCCAGGTTCGGCCTCTAAGCCTACGTCCTGTCCCCGGAACACGTTCCGAGCTTTCGAATTCTCTACTAAGCTCTTTAACGGTAGAGCATCAAACCTTTTACAACTTAGAAGCTGAGTATAACAAGAGTACCTTCCTCTATACCTCTACTCACTCCTAATCTCTCGCTGAGTACTATAACCGAGTACTCAGCTTCTCCTTTCTAATCTCTAGAAATGATAAAGATTTGTCCTAAACAACAATTGCTAAGACACTTTAGATGATTGAATAATCACTCTAGATTTTTACACGAAAGATATAGAATTTGGTGTAAGTATTTGCTTTGCCTTTTCTCACAGAACTTTGAGTAGTATTTTGGTCAGCGTAATGGCTTGATAATGTTCTGTGTTGTTTTTTGAAGCAACTGAAGGGCTCTATTTATAGAGACGTCTGAGGCATCAGTCATTTCGAATTTCGAAATAACCATTGGAGGGAAATGGCTTCCTGTCGTTGTCACTCAGTCTTGCTCAGAGCTCTCGGCCAATCAGATTTGAGTATCTTCTGTCCTCGGTCAGCTTTTAGTCAGTTCGGCAGAATGTCTCTCCATTTATGGTAAGGTCAACTAGACAGCGTCCTGTGTCTTCTGAACTTTACCCAAAGTGGAAACACTTTGTCTGGAAGTTGTTCTTGCTCAGCTGCTGTCTTGTACTCTTTGTCGATTCAACTCAGCAGCTTCATTTCGAAGTTGTTCAACGAAGGTCTTCTAGATCCTTCTTCCGCTGAGCTGCGTTTTGTACATAACGACAGCGTTTTGCACACGCGGGCCGAGTTGTCTTGATCTGTTTGACTTGGGCTTTGACTTCCGTATTTGGGCTTTAAGCCTTTTAGTCGTTATGACTTATAAACAATTTAACTCAACATTGAACAAACACATTAGTTAAATAAATCAAAGCATTTAAACTTAGTGTTTTTAGAATATATTTAGTTTTACTTAAATAATTTTGTCAAATCAAAATCATGTGGAAAGGTGTTTCAACACATAAGAAATTTCTTTTTCTGAGATTGCTTATCTTCCTTCTTCTTTTTCTTTTTCGAAGAGGTTGCGAGGTCAGCTTGGGGGCTTTTGCTCGGAGTTTGGTCATGCTGACCTTGTCCTTAAGACTTGGTGGGAGTCTCGACATATTCTTGCTGAGCAGGAGATGGAGGGTTTTCATCGGAGTGATTGCCGTCATACTCAGCTCCGGAGATGTTTTGGGAATCCGACATGATTTTTAGGGATTCTTTGAGAGTATTTGAAGATTGGGGATTTAGATAGAAATCAATTTGCCAGAGATTTCAAAGTTTAAAGAGATGTGAGTGGGAATACGTCCACTATTTATAGAGGGTCGAGTTGATCAGGAACGTTGAAGTAGCCGTTTTACCTCGAGATGATCAAACGACAATAATCTGGCATTTATGACATGTTCGGCGCATTTGTTTTCTTAATTATTGCGATTACGTCGTCCTAGGTGGCTATTTACGGCGCGTGTGCTAGCATTTAATGTTAAATGGATTTTACTCAGTATTTGAAATTCTAAACGTTTGAGATACCGAGTGCTCAGTTTTACGTAGAGGAAATTTTCACACACAAGTAACTCAGCCTATAGTAATCACTCAGCATGTATGTCTAGTCAGCATAGGGTGATTCCATGTTATTCAGTTTGAGTAAGTTACTTAGCATGCAATAACTACTCGGCATATAGTATAATCACTCAATATTTGATCAAGAATTTTTTAAACAGGATTACACATACCGATAGCTTCCCTGAGTATGCTGAATTGCTCACGAGCCAGAGGCTTAGTGTAGATATCCGCAAGTTGTTCATCTGTTGGTACGTAGGTCAGCTTGATCTCACCTTTGAGTACATGATCTCTAATGAAGTGATGCCTTATGCTGACATGCTTCATTCTGCTGTGTTGGATTGGATTCTTAGATAGGTCAATAGCGCTTTTGTTATCGCATTTGACTTCAATTGTTTCTGTTTTAACTCCATAATCCTCAAGCTGTTGCTTAATCCATAGGACTTGGGCCACACAGCTTTCAGCAGCAATGTACTCAGCTTTAGTTGCAGACAGGGCAACTGATGACTGCTTCTTGCTGAACCAAGACACTAGATAGCTTCCAAGGAAGTGACATCCTCCAGAAGTGCTCTTACGCTCTAGCTTGTCCCGTCCATAGTCAGCATCAGTGTATCCAATGAGTGTGAAGTCATTTGAGTTTGGATACCACAAACCTGCATTAACTGAGCTCTGCAAATATCTAAAATTTCTTTTTACAGCTACAAGGTGTGATTCCCTTGGGTCAGCTTGATATCTAGCGCAATAGCATACTGAGTACTGAATATCAGGTCTACTAGCAGTAAGATAGAGTAGAGAGCCAATCATACCTCGATATAACTTACTGTCTACTGACTTACCTTTCTCGTTAGCACAAAGGACAGTATCAGTACCCATTGGGGTTGATATGGGCTTACATTCTTCCATATCGAATTTCTTTAACATTTCTTTGGGGTACTTAGACTGACTAATGAAGATGCCATTCTTCCCTTGCTTGATTTGAAGTCCAAGGAAGAAGTTGAGTTCGCCCATCATAGACATCTCGAACTCAGTTTGCATCTGTTTGCTAAATTCTTTGCACATAGATTCGTCAGTAGCACCAAATATTATATCATCTACGTAAATTTGTGCAAGCAGGGTATTTTTACCCTTCTTCTTAATGAATAAGGTTGTGTCAGCTTTGCCTCTAACATAGTTCCTGGTCAGCAGGAAATTGGTCAACCTCTCATACCAAGTATGAGGTGCTTGTTTCAGGCCGTACAAGGCCTTCTTGAGTTTATAAACATGGTTTGGAAACTTTGGATCTTCAAACCCAGGAGGCTGACTAACATATACCTCTTCGTTTATAAATCCATTAAGAAAAGCACTTTTCACATCCATTTGATACAGTTTGAAGTTCATGAAACTAGCATATGCACACAATATACGTATAGCCTCTAACCTAGCTACGGGTGCAAAGGTCTCACCATAGTCAATGCCCTCTTGCTGACTATAGCCTTGGGCTACAAGTCGGGCTTTGTTTCTGACTACATTGCCTTGCTCATCTAGCTTATTTCTAAAGACCCACTTAGTTCCTATGGTCTTTTGATTCCTAGGTTTTGGTACTAAATCCCATACCTCGTTTCTTTTGAACTGATCAAGCTCCTCTTGCATAGCATTGATCTAGTGTTCGTCGTGCTCAGCATCAGCAAAACTCTTTGGCTCATGAACTGAGACGAATGCAACATTGCTGAGATACTTTCTAAGCTGATCTCTTGTCATTAGCTTGTTGTCAGCAGCATCAAGAATGGACTTCTCCGAATGTCCTATTGGAATTTTTATTTCTTTGGGTAATGTTGAGTTGTCTGGAATAGGTGTTTCTACAATATCTGCAGGAGTAGATTGGTCAGCAAAGGTAATTTCGGTTTCGTGTTTACCTTTGGTCAGCCCTTGTACTGATGACTCAGAGGCTCCATTTTGGTCAGCGGAAGCTGAGCTTGGTTCATCTTCAGTAGACTGAGTTATCTTTCCTGCAGGGTCAGTATCATCGAACTCGATATGGACAGACTCTTCTACAACTTGAGTTCGTTTATTGTATACCCTATATGCTTTACTATTAGTTGAGTACCCGAGAAAGATTGATTCGTCAGCTTTAGCATCAAATTTAGCAAGGTTATCTTTTGTGTTGAGCATAAAGCATTTACACCCAAAGGCACGAAAGTAGCCAATATTGGGCTTCCGTCCTTTCCAAAGTTCAAAAGGGGTTTTCTTGAGTATATGTCTAACTAAAGCCCTATTCAATATATAACATGCTGTGTGGACAACTTCATCCCAGAAGTACTTTGGAAGCCTATTTTCACTCAGCATTGTCCTAGCAATTTCAACTATTGTTCTGTTCTTCCTTTCAACAACCCCATTTTTTTGAGGCGTCCTAGGAGCAGAAAAGTTATGGTCAATGCCACTGGCTTCGCAGAATTCGTCGAACTGTTGGTTTTTGAATTCTCCGCCATTATCGCTTCTAATATGAGCTACTTTTAGGTCTTTGTCATTTTCAAGCTTTTTAATCAATGTTGTGAACATCTCAAATGTTTCATCCTTGCTACTCAGCAAGATGATCCAAGTATACCGAGAGAAATCGTCTACAATGACTAAGGAAAATTTCTTACCTCCCAAGCTGAGTGGCTGGACAGGTCCGAAAAGATCCAAGTGTAGTAATTCCAATGGTCTCTTGGTTGAGACAACGTTTTTACTTTGAAAAGACTTTTTCGTTTGTTTACCTTGCTGACAAGCATTATATAATTGATCTTTCTCAAATTTCAATTTGGGCAGTCCCTCAACTAGTTGCTTTCTAGCTAATTTGGCAAGGAGGTCCATGCTTACATGACCAAGTCTCATATGCCATAGCCAGGAGTTATCCTCTTTAGATACTAAGCATATATTTTTGGAAAACTGTTTTTCTAAACTCAACATATATACATTGTCAACACGAGTGGCAGTTAAAATTAAATTATTTGTTTTTCCCTCGAGTATCCGACACTGAGTAGCATCAAATATAACATGTCTACCGCTGTCACATAGCTGAGCTACGCTCAATAGGTTATACTTGAGACCCTTAACTAAGGAGACTGACTCAATAGTGGGGTTACCTCCGATAGTACCTGAACCAACTATCTTACCCTTTTTATTGTCTCCAAAGCTTACGTTGCCACCTCGTTTAAGCTCAAGTGTGATGAACTGAGTTTCATCACCAGTTATGTGCCTCGAGCATGCGCTATCAATATACCATAGTTTTGATTTCTCCACGCATCTCAGGCTTACCTGCATTTTAAACTATTCATCTTTAGGCACCCAAATCTTTTTAGGTCCTCG